>NW_028292569.1:32137131-32293839 GCF_029948245.1 Actinia tenebrosa
ATCCATCAATCTCAGCCATGTGACGTTTGGTTCAGGAATTCCATCCGCAGAACAGCTGATAAGTAATCCTTCGGACTCATTTAGACGTATGTTTGAAAACGAAGGCTTTAACGTGATATTAGGCAAAGCTGTTAAAAGACGAACGAAGCTCCATTCAATAAACTGTAAGAATTACAATAATTGGACATGCTAAAAAAAGTATAAAAAAGCATCCAGATTATTGATATTGATCGTGCTAAAAAATACAACAAAATGAAACCATATATGTACCATTTTACCTAATCTTACTAAAAATGAGATGTATAGCATCTAACACTCAATTTGAACTTACATGTAACAACGAGTTTCACTTTACTTGTTATGGGGCTTCTTGTTGCCAGCATCAGAACACATCCATACGTACCACTATCAGCCATAGTTACATTATGGATTACTAGTGTAGCAGTTGATTCTTTACTCACTCGAACAGGGTTCAGTAGTCTAGCAGGACATGTATCGGTGTGTATGCTCCATTTCCACTTGTCGAATATATTTTCTTGTCCGATTAGAAATGTACTGCCATTGTCAGCATAGAACATCCACCTTGGTGAATAAACATCAAACTCTTCCATCCTGTTATCCACACTGTAATCCCACACGAGTTTAGCGGTTTCTCCTACAGACACATACAAAACACTTGGTGGAACTACTGTGAAACGAGCTGCACCTAAAATATTCGACCAGGAAATATTAAAAACATAAAATTATATTGTAATAGCAAAATGGATATTCCTGTAGGATAAAGCGATGTTTCTGAGAAAGTACACAAACAAATTCTCACCCTGCGTCCTGCTCACGAGTAACACTTTGATGATCAGTGATATCCATAGGACTAGATATGCCTCCATTGTCTCAAAAGATTAAAGCATTAGTGGATCATAATGATATAGTATTTGAATAGGTAATGTATTTCACTTTCATGATTGGTTGTTTTATGCATGTGGAATGTCTTTAATTCTCGAAACTAAATATCAATAAAAAGTGTTTTCTTCCATTCTATCGCATGATTGCTCCAATCAAATGATGCTAAAATGAAATTCATGGTTATTTTGTTGTAATCATTGGACCACTTAATTTAATATCGAGTCAAAACGATTAAAGATAACTGTCCTTCTTGATTTGTGGGTTTTTTTTCCTTATTTTTATTATTTCTTCCGTTTACTTAACACAATCCAACGAAGCGTAAGGGCGTAAACGTGATTCTTGTTCCAGATGATTTTCTTCTGATGCTTCAAATATTTACGTTATACTGGAGGCAGGGCATCCATGAGAAAAATCACTGAACACTTTAAAAAGTGTCACATCCGGTCATTGCAATTAAACTCAGCTTTGTGCTCAAAATAATGTAACAATGGAAATAGTAATGGCTTCAAACATGACCATTGATTTCGAAAGCATCTAAACCTTCACGAAATTGATGGAAGCCCCTTGTGGTTAAGTATTGTGCTCGAAAGAGGTTTCGTACCCATGAAAGGCGCCTTTTGGTTTACTGTCATCGTGTGTAGATGTTGCTCACTTATACTATAATACTACAAATTGTATACACCAGGCCTTTAAATGAAAGTCTAATAATAGCATGTGTTTTTTGAGTTGCAATAAACCACATTTTTAATGAGGGAAAAATTATTGGAATTATCTGACAATATATATATATTTAAATGAACATTAATTTGATATATTTGCTTTGTTTCCTTTGCACTTTTGCTTTCTTATTTTATTTTATGTCATTTTTTTTATTTTTATTAGAAACGTTTTCTTTTCTTTTTTCCTTTTTCCTTTTTTTCTTTTTTCATTTTCTTTTTCTTTTTCTTTTTCTTTTTTTTTTTCTTTTTCTTTTTCTTTTTTTTTTCTTTTAATAAAACCAACATCACTTTAATACAACTACTTTTCTTCTACGCTTGAATACAGATGTAGTTGTTGGTATTCTGTTCCTTGCTGCTCGTGATTAACATTCGATGTAGCATGTTTTTGCGCTGTCTCAAAGGGATCATTTGCTGGTAACCTTATTTTATCATTTTCCCTTAGTAGCGACTGATATTCGTGCTCTCTTGACAATGACTCTCCATTATTTATTTGTTGGTAAAGATGCTGAGTTCCTGACAGAAAGTGCTGCTCTGCAGGGTTCTCTTTTGGTTTCCTCTCGTCCAATAAGGTTGGAGTGCATTCTCTCGATACTGCTCCAACATCAATATTCGGTGGTATCAGGTTTGGTGATTCGTGGGGTGTTTTCGATGCTGCTGGTTCGTGTGTTTCAATTTCTATTCTATCCTGTATACAAGAATATTGTAAAACAGATTGTGTTTGTTTGTCTGTTTGTTAGATAAACCTAAAACATCTACTCTATTCCTATTACTGCTAAGGTTAAGTTGGCAATCAATAAGTCAAGGGGTCAAGGACGAGTGAGTGAGTTTTCCATATTCAGATATATAGTACCACTTTATTTTTTTTTCACCCACCCCCCCTCCCCCCCCCCCCCTAAATAAATTATAAATAAATTAAAAACGTAGTCCAACTCCACCTATGGCTTTTTTCCCTTCATTTTCATTTTCTTATTACAGACATTTTATAATATTAAACTCACCTCTACAAATGCAAAAGGTTCTTCTGGTTTTGAAACCCTAAAAAGCGAAAATATAATTGTCAAAACGTTTATCAAAATTCAGTAGCCTATAGGCTTGAAAAATGGCGTGAACTATGAATTATTTGTTTTTGCATACGGAGTGAGGATATGCAACGTATGGGTTAAACTGATTATATACAGTACGTATATGCAACATGTGAGCTTACCTTTGGTTGTCGCTCCTCTTCCTTAAAACTACAATATATTTAAAACAATGATAATGAGTGAAAGATAGGTCTACACACCCTGATGAAATTTTTTTTGCCAGATATATCAAAGAAAGGAAAGAAATAGTAAAATAAACCATAAATTATACCATTGAATAATTATCAATCGTTTTACATACTGCAAAGATTCTGATTAATACTACGTGACTTGCACTGCATGCTGGAATTAAAGTGTTTACCTTTGAAGCCAGTCCTTTTGAAAATGTAGCACACTAATAGCGCCATGATAATATTCACACCTATTGATATTGATGTTATTATGAAATGAACTGTTGCAAATGTGCGACCTGATGAAAGCAGAAAAAAAAAATAATTGATTAAAGGTAAAGCACAGAATGTGCCTGCAGACTTGGTGTAGCGGTAAAGCAAAATCATAATTTTAGAAAATGTTAATGTATAGAAATGAATAAATTAAAATATATGTAAACTTTATTTATACTTATATATGTAACATTGACATAACCTTGAATAAATAGTGTCGAGCAAGACCTCTCTCCAGGCTGGGATCTTGATTCATGACCTTTGAATGATGGTTATAGGATGTCAAGTCAAATGTTAATAATTATACTGAAGTAGTTAAGAAAGTGGCTCATCAGCTGTTTATTGGTAATTCTGACCTGTAGTGGTTTGTGATGATGATGTCGTTATTCGATGGTGATTTCTACTTGGCATCAGAGAGGGTGGATGGACTGGGGATAGATGACATTAATTGTTTATGACTAAATCATTCCAAACATGCATCCATACATCCATCCATCCATCCATCCATCCATCCATCCATCCATCCATCCATCCATCCATCCATCCATCCATCCATCCATCCATCCATCCATCTATCAATCCATCTATTTTTCTTTAACCGTCTAATGTTAATAATATATCACCGTTCTTCAAACCTGTCTGGGTGACATTGATAATGTGTTCATCATAACCAAGTAGATTTTCTGCTTTACATTTGTACAATCCATAGCTGCCTGCGTCAATGGTTACTAGTTCCAAGACACCAACACCAGTAACAGTATCAGATCCTGTGGCTATTGATCGATCACGTGTATCATACCACGTGAACAGAGGAGAGGGCACGCCATGGGCCAAACAGTATATCCTGATTTTACCATCATTATATGAAGAAACTGTGTCATTTGACTGAAATACATCTATTTGCGGCTCATCTGTGAAGAGAGTGAATTATATATTTTTAGCCTGCACTGTTTCAATGATCTTGATTGTGATCATATTGAATTGATTGGTACAAACCTTGCAGCGCCCCTCACCCCACCATTTTAGCTAAAAAGCATAACAACATATATTGGTATACATCTATGAAAAAGCAGTTAGACTCACACTGGACGGTTACCAAGATACTCTTACAAAATGGAGGTTTGTTCAGGTTGTTAATAGCACAGCATTCGTATTCCCCACTGTCATATCTAATAATATTTGTAATATCGATTGTCACATTTCCTACGCCTTGATCAATGACATCACCCTGTACTTTTTGCCACGTGACGTTTGGCATAGGAGTTCCTACCGCAGAACATTTGATGTGCAGTTCTTGGGATTCATTCATAGGTATGTTTGAAAGGGTCGGATTTAACGATAAAGATGAAAGTGCTGTAAATATGAAAATAGCACATGTAAATACATATCTGTCGTCGCCCTTACAAATACAACAAACAACTAAAAAACCAAACAAATGACTTGATTTGAACATTTTTATTAGAATGCATACCATATATCCATGGAAAAATGTAAATTGTACATGCTAGTGCAAAGTCGAAAGAACGAAAGAACGAAAGAACGAAAGAACGAAAGAACGAAAGAACGAAAGAACGAAAGAACGAAAGAACGAAAGAACGAACGAAAGAACGAAAGAACGAAAGAACGAAAGAACGAAAAGAACGAAAGAACGAAAGAACGAAGAACGAAAGAACGAAAGAACGAAAGAACGAAAGAACGAAAGAACGAAAGAACGAAAGAACGAAAGAACGAAAGAACGAAAGAACGAAAGAACGAAAGAACGAAAGAACGAAAGAACGAAAGAACGAAAGAACGAAAGAACGAAAGAACGAAAGAACGAAAGAAAGAAAGAACGAAACGAACGAAAGAAAGAACGAAAAGAACGAAAGAACGAAGAACGAAAGAACGAAAGAACGAAAGAACGAAAGAACGAAAGAACGAAAGAACGAAAGAACGAAAGAACGAAAGAACGAAAGAACGAAGAACGAAAGAACGAAAGAACGAAGAACGAAAGAACGAAAGAACGAAAGAACGAAAGAACGAAAGAACGAAAAGAACGAAAGAACGAAAGAACGAAAGAACGAAAGAACGAAAGAACGAAAGAACGAAAGAACAAAAGAGTGAAAGAACAAAAAAGTGAAAGAAGTAAAGAATGTAAAAAAGAACGAACGAAAAAAACAAAGAACGAAAGAGCGAAAGAACGAAAGAAGGAAATTTCAAAATTTGGAAAATCAAAATCAAGAACAAAAGCAAACATGAAAATAATTTAATAGAAACAAAAACAACAATTCCAACAAATTGAAAGAATTATACCCACATGTTACGATGAGTTTGACTTTACTTATTATGGGGCTTCTTGTTGCCAGCATCAGAACACATCCATACGTACCACTATCAGCCAGGGTTACATTATGGATTACTAGTGTAGCAGTTGATTCTTTACTCACTCGAACAGGGTTCAGCAGTCTAGCAGGACATGTGTTGATGGTTATAAACCATTTCCACTTACTAAACACAACTTCCTGTGCAATTTGAAATGCCCTGCCATTGTCATCATAGGACATCCATATTGGTGAAGAAAAATAAAACTCTTCCATCCTGTTATCCACACTGTAATCCCACACGAGCTTAGCTGTTTCTCCTATAGACACATACAAAACACTTGGTGGAACTACTGTGAAACGAGCTGCACCTAAAATATTCAACCACGAAAAAGATTATTTCGTTAGCAATGTGACTATTCCTTTTGATAAACTACTCAGAAAATAAAGAAACAAATGATCACCATGTGCCTTGTTCAAGAGTAACAGTTTAATCGTCAATGAAATCAATAGATCTACAGAGAGCCCCATCGTTTTTATGAAGCAATGATGGATCAAAATATTGCAATAATTAAATTGGCATATATCCTATTTCACTTTCATGGATAAAATTTTAATGCGTGTGGGATTCTATAGCTTCTTAAAACGAAATAGAAAAAAGCATTTCCCCCACTATTTGAACTTTCAACGCTCTTCAAAATATACAAAAGACTTAACTCTATATGAGGAAAATTGAAGCTAGGGTGATTTTTGAAAATAATAAGTCTTTAAATTCACCTCATTTATTTATTAGCTTGGGCTCAAGCGGTTTAGTTTGATTTTTTTAGATAAATTGTTTTCGTAGTAGCATTAGCATAGGAAGTGCAGACTTTCGGAATTTTGTCAAAGAACAAAGAACAACGTAAACCATATATAAAATAATGGTTTACTTGAACCCAGCTAGATAAACTTAAATGAATAAACAGCGGGTAACGGATACCAAAATTCGTGATAGATTCATGATATGTATTGTGCCAAGATATCTAGAATCCTACGTTGCGCTTGGTGCGGTGCATAATGCAATGAAATATGTACACCTTCGATGTTTAGCTAACTGTTGAGAGGGAAATATAACGGCTACACACGTCATGCCAATTAAAATTACTCTTGATATTGAATTTGGATCCGGATACTATCAATAATGGTTTGATGTTCAAGTTTGGGGGTTTCAAATTCTGTTTCCAAAGCTGTTGGTTCTTGTGGTTTCAGTGTCTCTTCATGCTGCATAAATGCGCAAAAAACATATAATCAAATACAATACTTTTTGTTTTAATTAGAGATTAAGCACGCAGCGACATATATAGGAGAATTCAATACGCGCCATCGATGTAAGTAAAATTTCTTTTGCGGTATGAAAGAAATAAAATAGAAACAAATTAAACTATTGAAAGAAAATACTACAGCTGAATACTATTTTTTGCCACACATTTCATTTTTTGAACTCTGCATATATATATATATATATATATATATATATATATATATATATATATATATATATATATGGGAGAGATAGATTGAGAGAAAGAGAGAGAGAGAGAGATAGTCAGAGCAGTTTGTCCTCTAGTGGCTAGATAACATATACTGAGGAATAAGAGCAACATTGTTTCACTCTAACCACTCACAGGTAGATGTATTTCAAAGTGATTGCTTGCTAGCGTTAATATGTAGTGCTAGCGTTTAATTAACATAATGCTAGCGCTACAGATATAGAAGTCGACATTTTATCAAATTCCTTTTTCTGCAAGATGCAACTAGAATCACTTGAGGCAGCATAAGTATACCAAAAAGCGAAATTAATTGCCATGGCTCTATTCCGCTTCCTTTTGATATTATTATCATTTATTTTTGCATAGGTGGTTAAGAGTAGGTCTCTGTAAGACTCAAGCAAAGTGGGAAATGAAACTTTTTGACCACCCTTGAAATTCGGAGTGCGAGTAGGTCTTCATATGGGATTCACAAAACCAACAACAATTTGGTCACCAAATGTATTGTTGCGATGGAAACGACAAGTGTTTTATGATACCTTAATTTCCAAATTTTGGAAAAAATTAAACCCACTCGAAGGTAAAATTCAATGCTGTGTTTCTCAAACATGTTAAATTTAATTTCCTTAAACGTTTCGTTAATTATAAAGTATCTTTTCTAGTTTAGAAAAATACCAATTATTATTAGTTTGTTATTTTGTACTTGAAATATTCGTGCCTTCAAGTAACCGATGTATCAACTGTTTTAGCAACAAGCTATACAAGGAAATGTAATTTTATTAAAATATTACTGTCAGACCAAGTGTAAAATAGATATAGAAATAGACATATAAATGTAGAATTTCGTCAAGTATTTATTTTTTTTAGAACGCCATAATGTTTGAGATATTTCGGGCACATCGAAGGCGGTAAATCTGTGCCGAGGGTCCTAGAATTTGAATGCTTGGAAAAAAATCGCGAATAGGTTCTTAATTAAGCAAAAAGAAATTGATTTTTGTAATAACTATGGTGATGTCTATCTATCGACCGAAAATGAGGAAAATCGATTTTTGAAACGAAAATCAGTGGTCGGTTATTACTGAGATAGCCTCTTAATGCGTTATGCGTGCATGGAGGTAATGGTAATACCAAAAACATTTTTAGAGCACTTGATATATATTAACCTATACATTAAAACTGAGTGGCTGTTGCAATAGACCCTTTATGGAGTTTCATACCTAAACTACCAAATATTTTTTAAAAAAAAGCTCTTTTCACATTAAGATGTTAAAAATCCTTTGAGGATACCAAGACAGTAGTGAAGTTTTATATAACAAAAAAGCTACCGAAAGGGATTTGGTTGTCTTAGGTACGAAAGGTCATCATATATACTAAGGTCTATTGATTTGCATGAATGAACTATTCAAGATGAAAAATATACCAAAGTACAAATCAGAAACCGAAATAACAAAAATATAATAATAGACAGTCTATTAATTACTGCGAAAGCCATCGCAAAGTAATTCTCTTCAACTCCTTTTATGATCTTAATCAATTCTTCAATGATTTTGACTTTCTTCATCTTTTCGTTGAGATCAAAAACCCTGGACAATAAAAGAAAAGATTATGAAATGATATTGAAGTAGTAATAAATTAAATTAGTCAAATTCAAGCTGTAATAAACATCGATAAGTATTATTTCTAATATTAAGTATTACCTTTATCTAAATTCAAAAGTGCCGCATCACCAGTGCAATCGTCATTAATATCATGTAAGCCTTAATGTGCCTTAGTATGTTCGACGAGTTTGGTTTGGGTGGTGCTGAAAAGATAAATAGTTATAGGTTAATCAAAAGTTAAGTAGAGTAAAAAATATATAATAAGTTTGAGTTCCCTTATGAAGAAAAACAATATGTATATTCTTAAATAAAAGTGCTTTTTAGCTTCCCCCTCTCCCTCTATTTCTCTTTATTTATTGTTAAACAGGAAAGGAATGGCAGTTGGTAGCTGACTATTGAGATATATGAAGGATATATAGGTAATTGATCATGAAATAGCGGTGTTGCTGAAAAAAATATAAATGCTGAAAGTAAAGTTGCTACTGCCACTGCCACTGCCACTGCCACTGCCACTGCCACTGCCACTGCCACTGCCACTGCCACTGCCACTGCCACTGCCACTGCCACTGCCACTGCCACTGCCACTGCCACTGCCACTGCCACTGCCACTGCCACTGCCACTGCCACTGCCACTGCCACTGCCACTGCCACTGCCACTGCCACTGCCACTGCCACTGCCACTGCCACTGCTATTTTTCCGACTCCGCCCAATGCCGAATATATTTTCTCCCAACGCCGTCAATATTTAGATCTTATTAACCGAGCGGGAGGTCTGTACGGGATAATCTTGACCGAGGTCGGAATGTACAGACCGACCAAGCTCGGTTGATAAGAGTTTTATTATATGACCACTTTTCATTGAAAAGGACAAAATGTTTTCGCTTTAGGATTAATATGCGATCGGACCGGTTAATACCGGAGAATCTAGACCAGTCCGCGATGCGAACTATCCAATCAGATCGCGCGAATGGCAAGTGTCCAGGCTTTAAGATTCACGGTCATAAAATAATTTGTGGTATTGTCGTCTCAAAATCGTAATTAGTTTTGTATCGCGATTCCAAAGAATTTAACATAAGAAAAAGAAAAAAAAAACCGACCGATTTTTTTTGATTAAAAGCGAAATGTGTCCTTATGAGCGCCCACTATGCGGCAAGCAACTAGTGTAAAAATTTGACGCGCGCTTCAAGCTCAAGCTCAAGCTTTCCTTTTCGTCGCACGTTAGCCAATCAAAAACTTTAATTTTGAAACGACAATACCACAAAATATTGTCGTCTCAAAAATATAAGAGACTTAGTGAATCGCGATGCTATAATATATGCATTTTATAACTGTATATCGGTATTCCAGTTTTTTATTTATGCTGAAGCTATAAGAAGCCTTACGTGTGATGTACGGAGCAGCAGCTGTAGTGTCTGGGGTTGGAGGAGGCCCTTCTGTTGGTTTTTCTGTCGAGGGAAAACGTAGTAATTAAAACAATATCGAGTGGGATCCTTGTAGTTTCACTAGTTGTCTGGGCTTAACTCAAGATGGTGGCCATTTTTTACCGTTTCTTAATATCTGCAAGTTTTGATTCATATCTTCGGCAGATGTGTACTTGAATATATACGAGATATGGAGTAACGGGGGAACGTGGCTGCTCTCAGCGAGAGTGGACAGCGGTATACACATAAGCACTGCAGGCATTTGCAGTTTTTTTTTTTAGTTTCAGTTATTCTGTTTGTCTCATTTGTTGTTGTAGTGGTAGTGGTATGAACAAATAGTGATTGGTTGCTTTGTTGACTTGAAGGTTGGCTTATAAATGGTTGGTTGGTTAATAAGGTGGAACAGAGAGGTTATGTAAGTAAATAAATGTATAACTTTAATAACTGGAGGAAAAATGGAAGAATGATGAATAACAAACACATCAAAAGCTTATGCTATTTTCAGGATCATTTAGGGTTGTCTTTAATCAAGTAAGTCTTACTTAACACAATACAACACACGTTGTATTATACATTTATACATGTCTAAAGTAACAAATTCCAGTAAAGTACAATTCGATAAACGTTTCAAAAAAGATGATCCCTTATCTTTTCATTGAATTGCTGGTTTTATAGATGGTTTGAAGTCCTGGGTAACTTTACTTAAAAACGAAAGATAACTACAGATAATTCAATACAATATCAAGTTTAGCTAAATTTACCTTTGATGTCTTTCACCAGAATCGACATTTTGGAGATTCCGGATTTTTTAAGGACACATCAAGACTAAGCTTAAAACAAACTTGAAAACTGGTAAAAAAAGGTGAGCAAAAAAAAGAAAGGAAAAGAAAAGCTTTCTTACGTCATTTAAATAACGATGTTTGGTTTTCAACTGGAATTTTTATGTTTTTATATGAACCGTTTATTTTTTACGGCAATGAAAATTAAAAAATAAATAGAGAATACTTCATGGATAGTGCGCCTGTACGGTTTTTATTCACGAGTTGTGCAGTATCAAAAAGAACAACAAGCTCGCCTTCGAGCGACCGAGTTTTCAGATTTTTTGATACAAAACAACGAGTGAATTAAAACTGTACAAAGCACTTTCCATGTTGTATTTTGTTTATTATATAGTTACTGAGAAATTTGATAATATTCCATGCATAGTCCTCTCCATTCTTTCGTCTAACCGAACGAATAAACTATGCTACATATCTCGATCTAGCTCTTGGGGCTCTACTTCGTGAACTTCTCTTTCCTCATATGTTAGATATCTTTTCAGTAGCCTCACATGTTGCTCGCTTTAGTTTCCCTTAGTATTCTTGTTTTGTAGACGTTCTACATAATCCTCTACAGTGTCATTGGGAGTGACAAATTTATTTTCTTCCATTTTTATGCCTTTGCTTGCTTTTTACAGTAAAAAAGGACCTATTTTAGTAAAATAGAACAACAACAGCACTGACAAGATTTACTGCTTTGCTCAATGACAAAGCTACCAAGTATATGAGCGCAGGGATGGAAACCATTCAACGGTGCAGTGCAAAAATATCGTTCGTCCAGATCGGCGAACGACTTATTTTATACGGTGAAAAAACGTCGTTCGCCGATCTGATTGGCTGAGACCAGTGAATGAACGAAACTTTACCAAATAGATTTTCAGTGAGTATTTCTCAGTATGTATATAATAAATGCTTTGGTAGCATCATGAGATAGAAAATTGGCTGGAAATCATTATAAATTAAACTAACTAAACTTGTGAAATGAAGGCCCTGAACGTATCATCAGTTAAAAAATAGTTTTCTTATCCTAATTCTTCATTAAACCCCACATATATATAAGCCTTAACTACTTTTCGATAACCTTGAAAACTTAAGCTTCCTACATTTTGAGATTCGATTTCACCAGTTTTCATCTGTTTTCCTGTGTAAGAAAGATAAGGAAATCACGAACGCCAACCCCTTTCGAAAAACAAAGTTTAGATTCGGTTAAACTTGATAAGAACAACTGAGACAAAATAGAAAATAATGCAAAATGCAATACAAAATAACAGTGTTCTTTGTCAGTAAACTGGCATTTGTAAAGGAGTTTTAAAGGTCTTTATACAATAACATAATATTCTCAACAATAACAAATTAAGCTCATTTTTATAATCATACTAGCTCGAAAAGTTCAATAAACAGTTGAATATTGGTGTGATTTTATATGTCATTCAATATTTAAATAAATTATCTGTAGAAAGATATAAAATTCAAAATGAAAATACTCTTACCATAATACAGTAACAAAACAGTTACACTTTTTCGCACGTTTGTCATTCTAGTTCGTTGTTGCTCGTTTGCCGGTAATTTTAGCAATGTTATATAGCTATAAACTTTGTCACACATCTCTTGGAATTGTTTAATTTGTAGAATTCAAAAAGTTCCCTTCGCTGATATATACTTATACTACTAAACTTAATGTTTTGCATATTTTTTGTTTTTGTTTTTGTTTTTTGTTTTCAAATCATTTTCTAAAACCGTGTAAGAACTACGAGTACTCTTACTACAATAATAAAACAAGTATCAACTTTTTTCGCTCGTTTATCATGCTAGTTTTATTGTTGCTCGTTTTCCGGTAATTGTATACTACTTATTAACCGAGAGTGAGGTCATTACAGGAAAATCTCAGACCGAGGTCTTGGCAGTACGGACCGAGCGCAGCGAGGTCCGTACAAAAAAGACCGAGGTCTGAGATTTTCCTGTAATGACCGAACGGACGAGGTTAATAAGTTATTTATTATATGGCCTTTTTTAGTGCTGTATTTCTAATAAATAATATACCTAACTATGGACACCGGAAGTAATTTTCAACATCCGCTTGCGCACGCAAGGTCAAAGTTGAGGTCGTGTTCACTGAGCCTAGCGATCCTGGCGAATTTATTGAAATTCACAGAGACGGTTTTGTTCAAAGCGAGAACATTTTTGTCTTTATTATGGCAAGATCTAGGAAAGTGCGAACACTTTAATTTTACAAAACACAGATACCTGTGTTTACAAGTGTTTGAACTCTTAGAAACTCAAAAAATTAGAAGAAAAATAGACCCAAATTGTAAATGAATTTTGAACACGTGGGGAGAACTTGCAGTGATTTCAGTGAAGTGTTATTCTTCGTCGTCGTTCTCAACGTCGCTTTGCACCTTGTTGGATTAACTTAACTGGGCCATTGAAGATCTGGAACTGACATTGAGAGATACTACTGATATTTGCTCCAGGAAAAACACCATTTAAAGCTGCTGGGTCGCTTGAATTATTCACAGCGAGCGAATTCGTCGTGTTTTGGAGACTCAGGCTGCTGTGTGACTGCTGTGAACTTGTTATTAAATGGCCACTGCTATTGTCTGGAGGAGCAGTTATCTGTTTGGAATTTTGCGAGTGACTTGAAGAACTCAAAATGTACGACATTTGTCGCTGATGGTGCTGGTATTGGTTACTTCAGCCATGTTGTTTTGCTCACTTTTTGCCTCTTCTTCCTCTGGATAGTAAAATTCGCTTTCGCTGTGGCTCTCTTCGTCGCTCATTGTACACTGAGAAGTATCTCTAAGCTATACAATAATTTTTTTCAGTTCTTGAAAAGATAAATGTATTTTGTTTATGGTTTCGGTTGATTTAATGTTTGGTTTCGTAGCTTTTGATCGCAACTGAAAAGAGCCGTGAATGAAGCCGAGAACAATTTCCGTAATGACCGGTCATTACAAGAAAATCTTGCCCGCTAAGCAGCCAATCAGAGCGCGCGAAACATTGATGCCATATAATAAAGCTATTTAATCTACAAATAAAACAAAATAAAAAATGTAATAAATCAAATATTATAAAATCGATTGCTAGATTGCATTTCCTTTCAAATTAAAATGTGAACTTAAGCATTTTTCTGTTTTTCGTATCATCTTGATTAAAAAAAGCAAATATGAAAACCATCTGAGAAAATACATACATATGCTGAAAAAAAATTAATTACGGAACACGTTTTGACCCGATAACTGAACCTGGACCACGAGAGGTTTCTTATGTTCTGTACTGGTATATCGAAAAAGAAACCTAGCTATTTGATAAGTTTGGTTTTTATCTCAGTGTCGTGTGGATATGTGTTCAAGTTTAATCAGATACGTATCACCATTCAATTGAAACAGGAAGGAAATCGAGTACACCGCACGAGGGCAATAGGCTTATAAATCGATCCCACTGGTTAAACAAACCACGTGGAAAGTTGTGGTATTGTCGTCTCAAAACCGTAATTAGTTTTACATCGCGATTCTAAAGAATTTAACACACGAAAAAGAAAAAAAAGACCGATTTTGATTAAAAGAGAAATTATCCTTACGAGCGCGTGCTATGCCGCAAGCAACTAGCGTAAAAAAATTGACACGCGCGCTTCAAGCTCAAGCTCAATGAGTGAATCGCGATGCTATAGTATATGCATTTTATAACTGTAGATCGGGTTCCATTTTTTTATCAATAATGAAGCTATCAAAACCTTACTTGTATTGTTCGGAGCAGCAGCTGTAGTGTCTGGGGTTGGAGGAGGTAATTCTTTTGGTTTTTCTGTCGAGGGAAAACGTAGTAATTAAAACAATATCGCGTGGGATCCTTGTAGCTTTCCCGTTTCTTTATATCTGCAAGCTTTGATTTATATTTTCGACATATGTGTAATTGAACATATACAAGATATGGAGTAACGAAGAAAAATTGCTGCTCTAAACGAGAGTGGTCAGCGGTATATGCATGAGCACTGCAGATATGTGCAGCATAATTTTTAAATTATTTTCTTGATCAGTTATTCTGTTTGTCTAATTTGTTGTTGTAGTGGTAGTGGTATGTAGTGCTGTGGTATGAACAAATAGCCGGATTGGTTGCTTTGTTGAATTGAAGGTTGGTTTATAATCAAGCATTACAGGGGCACAATGTCCGAATAATTGAAGTGTTTGAGGATGATATGACTCAATTATAATTATGAAAACCAGATTAATTAAAATTTTAGCCTGGGAGCCACTTGCTGTTGAGATATTTTGTGTATTTATAATGTTTTAAAAAGAACATAAAGACATATTTATTTTAAACCTTTTAGTTTGAACTCTTAGTTTGTTTTATTTTTATTAGATGTATATAAGTCATATATATACTTTTGTCATTTATAATGCATTGTATTTAAGCACCATTGAACTTTAGGATTTTAGCGCTATATAAATGATTTATTCTTATTCTTATATTTTGAGTTAAAAGTAAAAAGAACAATGGGGTTGGGTAAATGACGTCATTTACTCACAATTTAGATGCTGAATAAGTTTCACGTTCAGTAGAGATGAATTAATGGCCAATGATGTTGCTTGGCTACTATTTGGACCATTTAGATAAGATTAAACAGGTTTCAGGTCATTTCCAATTTTCATTGATTTTCATCTAAATGCCCCTTAAGGTTTGTGGACAATTTGGAATGAAAAAAAAAAGATTATATGGTTGGAATCTAGAGCTGGCTGAAATAACTCCCGGATTGCCTGGAATATAAATACGAGAGGTTGCTACTAGCCTAAGGTGCATTGAAGCTCAGCCCGGCCCCTCCGTTAGATTGACCATGGTACAATGGTTTTTCATTGTCAACCATGTTCAACCATGTTTTGACTGTGGTCTGACCATGGTGGCCAACCATGATCAGAAAATAATGATGACCATGGCACACTGTCAACCATGGTCAAAAGAGATTTTGTTTGATTTTACCAAAAAAAGACATAAATTGATATAAATATGGGAAAATATAAGAAACAAAAGCTAAAAATGAGTTTTTAAATATTCTAGATTAATTTAAGTTGCATTTTTGTCATGACCATGTTACACATTCAGCCACAGTCAAAGTATAATAATAATGACCATGGCACACAGTCAACCATGGTCAAAGTGTTAATAATGATGACCATGGCACACAGTCAACCATGGTCAAAGTGTTAATAATGATGACCATGGCACACAATCAACCATGGTCAAACAACATTTTGTTTGATTTTACCCAAAAAAAAGACATAAATTAATTTAAATATAAGAAAATATAGAGAACAAAGGCTAAAATCAATGTTTAAATATTTTAAATATGTTTAATTTGTATTCATTGTCATGACCATGTTACACTGTCAACCATGGTCAAAGTGTTAATAATGATGACCATGGTACACAGTCAACCATGGTCAAAGCGTTAATAATGTTGACCATGGTACACAGTCAACCATGGTCAAAGTGTTAATAATGTTGACCATGGTACACAGTCAAACATGGTCAAAGTGTTAATAATGATGACCATGGTACACAGTCAACCATGGTCAAAGTGTTAATAATGTTGACCATGGTACACAGTCAACCATGGTCAAAGTGTTAATAATGATGATCATCACACAGTCCATATATAAGGAACATTTGAACCTAAGAATCAATTTTCATGTTACACTATCAACAATGGTCAAAAATGTTAATGATGACCATGGTACACAGTCAACCATGGTCAGCCAGAATATCTGAGTTATCATAACTCTCTACCCATTTGCTAGCTAAAATGCAAACTTTTTTCCTTAGAAACTAACAGGAGACTAACACCATATACTTGTAAGTGAGTATGTATGTGAGGCCTTTTAAAAGTTACTTACATCATTTAAAAACTATTCGTTTTTAAAATCCATATTTTAGCTTACCAGTGCATTTCGAATAAACTTCTACACAATACATTATTGAAAAATATACTTATTTATTTCCTGTTACTGTTACTCACTGATGAAACTATTTCCAGTGCATTTAAAATAACATCCTCAAATCCACCTCTACAAATTTGCAAGTCTTTCTTTCCACGAAGACACGTGACGTGAAACATGATCGGACGTGTTCTTTTGAGCTCTACAATTTTGTTGCTTTTTCCGCTGCTTCTGGAGTTGAATCACCAGCCGAACATCTCTTGGACGTTCGTAACTACCACCGTGTCTGAGAAATGTAATTGGAATGAATCTTGGAGGCTAAATTTACCCAAAATACAGAGAAAATTCGAGGGTTTTGGTGAGTTTGTTCGCTTGGTTTCACTTCACTACGCACCTCATATTTGCATATACCAAACGACCATCCCTAGGGACAGCATTACTAGTGAGTCCTTTATACCGCCCACAAGGCCTGTGTTTACATTGAGAACAAAGAAGATAAGATGGATGAGGAGCTGTATCTCGTATTATTCAAATACCACAGCAACATTTTGTTGCACGGCCTCTGCTATTTTAACTTGTGGAGATGTGCACCCCCATCCCGGACCAGATCCTTCGTCATCAATAACAGTTCGTGTAACCAACCGTCAGAACCGTCGCTCAGCTTTGACCCGTTCTCGAGATTGAAGCAACGTCATCAATGTTGACCTTACAAATAAATATACTAACCAAGACCATCTGCAACAATGCATTATCAACTCTCGCCCTAACGTTGGTTCAGATTCGCACCTCACAACTGGACAAAGACATAATATCACCATATCTCACCTAAACGTCCGCTCACTCAAAAATCGGGAACATTTTATTCAGGTTAAAGATCTTATTGTTAATAATGACTTCGACATTTTTACAATCTCAAAGTCTTGGCTTAACTCCACCGTAAAGAACAGCGAAATAAGTGTTGATGGCTACCGCTTAATTAGACTAGACCGCACCACAAAATCAGGTGGCGGGGTCTGTGTTTATGTGCGCTCTTCTTTGAAAGTCAAGAACTTAGGTGATCTTACCGCCTCATCGGCAAACGGATTTCAACAGCTATGGCTCAATGTTCAACACAAGAAATTGAAATCGATACTTGTTTGTGTCGCATACAGGCCACCTTGTTGCCCAGTCACCTGTTTTACTGAAGATTTTGTTCCAAAATACTCCCAAGCCCTGCTTCTTCGAAAGGACATGGTTATTACTGGTGACTTAAATTGTAATCTAATGTCTAACAGCTCCGAATTTTGTGCGCTAACAGATTTGTGTACTTCATTAAACCTCTCTCAATTCATCTCCAAGCCAACTCGAATTACTGAGACTACTGAAACGCTGATTGATGTAATGCTGACATCAAATGTAGATCTTGTGCGTAAAAGTGACGTACTCGAAATAACTCTTAGCGACCATTATCTCATTCATTGTACTCTGAACTTGAAACTACCAAAAACGAAACCAATAGAGATTACAACACGAAGCTACAAGAACTTCAATGCGGAAAACTTATGTAAAGATATGGAAAGAGTTCCCTGGGACACAGTACAGCTTTTCGACCAGGTTGATGACAAATTGGACTGTTTTAACAAACTTTTCCATGAAGTGTTAGAGGAACACGCTCCATTGAGGACTTTTAAGGCCAAACACAGCAAAGACTCTGCAGTGATAACACCTGAGATAAGAGAGCTGATGAAACAGAGAGACGCACAGCATAATCTTGCCCGCCAGACGTCAGAAATAAACGACTGGAAAACCTTTAGAGCCCTACGGCAGGATGTCAAACGTAAGATAAAGCAATCGGAGCGAGAATACGTGAAAAGTGAAATAACAGCAAACAAAGAAAACAAAACTTCCATTTGGAAAACGATTCGTCGCTGCTTGGTTTCGTCCAGTAGCCCTCGCCTAGCATACTCCTGTGATTGTACAGAGGTTGCGAACGAATTTAATGAGTTTTTTATATCTGTTGGTGAAAGAGCTGCAGAACAAGCAAAACAACTAAAAGTACATTTCAGTTTACCGGATATTCCTGAGCCTACAATTCCTATTGATGTTCCCTATCCAGCTGAGAACACTTGCACCACCTTCTCTTTTAAAAATGTCTCTTCTACCAAGGTGAAAGAAACTATTATGAACATGCCATCAAACAAGGCTCCTGGACATGACAAAGTTAACATGAAAATCATCAAGACATGTCTACCGCATATTCTTCCTGTCGTGACTGATTTGATTAATAGTTCTCTGCTAGAAGGTTGTTTTCCAAAGGTCTGGAAACTGGCAGAAGTGGTCCCTCATGTAAAAGAAGGAGATCATGAAGTTGCAAGCAACAATCGACCCATTTCTTTGCTGCCAGTTTTGTCAAAAGTGTTAGAGCGTATCGTCCATGACCAATTTGTTCAATACCTGACCTCTAACAATAAGCTTTCTACTCATCAAAGCGGGAACAAAAGGTTTCATTCAACGGAAACCCTTGGTGTTCTATTTACCAGCCAGCTATATAAAGCCATCAATGAACGCAAGTTGACCGCTACACTGCTTTTAGACCTAAGCAAAGCTTTTGACAGCATACAACATGATATGCTGTTGAAGAAACTTCACATCTTGGGCATTTCTGATGATGCCTTAAACTGGTTTGCCAGTTATCTGACAGGAAGAGAACAACGCACCCGTGTTAACAACTCGTTATCCGACACGCTAACAGTGAAGCACGGGGCCCCACAGGGCTCTATACTGGGGCCGCTGTTGTTTAACCTCTACATCAATGACTTGCCGTCTGTTTGTGCACACTGTAAAGTGGAATCCTATGTTGATGACTCAAAATTATACGTTTCCTTTTTTAACAAGGACATAGACAGTGCCATGGGAAAATTGCAAAGTGACTTAACACGCATTGCATCCTGGTGTTGCGCCAACCGACTTCTAATCAACCCTACCAAGACAAAGTTCTGTGTCTTTGGATCCTCACAAATGTTAAAGCGCACCACTGTACCTTCTATAATGTTCCTGGGAAAAGAACTATTTGCTGTAGACTCAGTTAAAGACTTGGGTGTTATACTTGACAACCATCTTTCATTTAATGAACACATTAGTACCTTAGTTTCTGACTTAATTAGTAAATTATGTATGATCAACAGGATCCGTTACCTTTTGGATTTAGCTACTCTTTTATTAGTTATAAACAGCCTAGTTTTTTCTAAACTTTTTTAATAATTGCTCATCTGTCTTGTCAGGCACAAGTAAAGTTAACGTAAATAAATTGCAGCTAGTTCAAAACTTTGCTGCTCGTATAATGTCTGGAAAACGAAAGTACGATCATATAACTCCAACATTGAAACAATTAAAATTTTTGCCAATATCTAAACTTCTATACCTTAGAGACGCTGTTCTCATGTTTAAATGTATGAAGGGTTTAGCTCCCGAGTACTTGTCGTCTATGTTTACCTTAAGATCTGAGATTCATAATCGAAGCACACGAAACAGTGACAAGCTACAGATTCCTATGTGTAGAACTAAGTTAGCTCAACAGTCGTTCTCTTATAGAGCCGTTGATATTTGGAACTCTGTACCCAAAAGTATTACTAAGATAAATTCAGTCAAACTTTTTAAAAACACTTTTAAAAGTAGTTTTTTAACCGAATGGTTAGCTAATTAGCTCTAAGTATTTATTTATTTTTATTCTTAGTATTTATTTTTGTAAATAGTAATTTTTCTTATTCTAGGTTTAAGACTTTTTGTAAATTGTATCTGAAAAGCCCTCTTTAGGGAGATCAATAAAGTTATTGTATTGTATTGTACTGTACTGTGACCGTGAGTGGACTGGTGATTAGCCGGTATGTACGCGGGCTCATAGTCTGTGTTTTGGCGCCTAATGTTGTTATTCACTGGTAACCGTTAACCGTTTCTTGTAGAGAAAAATACCGTATAATCTCTGTTCAAAAGACGTTTTTATGAGCTTTGGAAGCTGAATTTGCAAAGCAAGAGTTTGATATCGTACAGTGGGTTCAATTTTTACTTTCCTCGATTGCAAAATCGGTGACTGATCATGAGGACATGGATTGAATCACTATCAGGCATGTAACGTTGATACTCTTATTTTGCTTTTCACTTTTTATTCAAATTCAATTTATTTTGGAGTTAACTGGCTGGAATCTTGCTCTTCGTGGCTTTAAACATTGTAATATGGTTTGTCAATGAAGTTGAATGCCTGGCTAACTTTTCGAAAGCGTGAAACAACATTAATTTTATGTTTCGAAATACGACTTGAATCGTTAATACGTTTTGTTTGAGTTCAGAATTTGGGGATTAAGGTGACTGCCTACTTTTGGAAATTGATTTAAACTTTTTTTTAAACTTCGATTTTCCGAATTGAAATTTAATACTGATTCCAAATCTGGAAAGAAAAATAGGGTGTCCCGAGCTCGTTTTCGAGATAATCAGCCTTTAATGGAAGCCTATGCACGAGCTTTTGGAGTAAAAATTACGCCACCGGAAGTGATTAGAAAAAAATTAAGATTCATAAGATAATAATTATTTGCAGACTATATGATTGCACGAACGAAGGCTAGTCAATCCTTCTACAATAATACATGGATATTTTCGACAAAAAGACAGAGAGATACATTGATTTGTCATATTTTGTAGTTTCGGTGCTCTTAAAAAATCTCATAATGTCGAACAAAAATCCCTACAAAAATCTATATTTTCACGTGTTCCTGATTTAAACTTTTCCTAAGATGTTGATATGACGTAGATTTTTAGGAGTTTTTTCGAATGAGCTATCAAAAAATATAGAGTCCCGTGCAAAATTTGAGGGTTTTGCCCTGTTGAAGCTCAAAACGCGTATGGTTCTTCAATAAAATCTTGTAGATTTTTCAGCGGTTTTTGAGCGCGCGCACATCGTGGGCTCAAATCGAACGTTCAAAAGTAGGCAGCCACCTTAATATAGCAAACCAGAATGCTAGCAAGTGCACTTTACTCATATTCTTTCCACATTGATTTTTTAAAGGGATGCAGAAAGATATGTTACAAGAAGTAATGCCGAGAAAATATTTCAATAGTCTAAAAAAACCAAAGGAATTATAGTGGGAATCAAAATCCACGTACATACTTGGAAAAGTCTTGCAGAAGCTAATACAAATTGAACTTCTCTCTTTATAACAATTTATTTCTCATTTAGTGATAAAATTATGTATTTTTCGAGAAGGTCTTGCAATTATTCATTTGTAGTATACTCAACAAAACTGTATGAAAAAAGTATATTTAAGCAAAGGCATCTATCTGTTTCTTTGATCAATTTTCTTTTAAAAAAATATATAGTTAGCACATTAAACTGCATAAGAAGATTTGCTGTATATGTAGCAACATCAAAATTTAATTAAGGATTAATAATTGTACTGCTTTCAACCAAACACAATCAAGTTATTTTATTGAGTGTATTATAATATGACAAAATAGAAATAACTCTAAACATTGCCTTACTGTAGATGTGCATTAAGCATTCAACAGAAAGTACAGTAAGCTCTCAGGAAGAACTAGAGCAACAGGCCAACCAAATTTCATGATAGTAGCTTTAGTGTAGAAACAAACATTTTGGCTAATATTTACATGCTGATTGTATACATATTTTCTGTTGCATTAAAGAAAGTGCAAATAATATTTGTTTGAAAAGGCAATAATTGTTTTATTTATTTTGTTCCTTCTATTAATGAGTGAATTACATTACTGCCCTGCATGATTTGCATCCTTATATTGTATATTTATGTAGGTTTTCATTGAGCATGCTGTACGGGTGCTGTTTGCAAACATGTATGATATGTTTTCTCAATTTTTGTTTTGGTGCTGCTTTCAAACATGGTTGACCATGGTAAACCATGGTGTTGATTTTGCTTTCAAACATGGTTGACCATGGTCAAACCATGGTTGTTGTTTTACATAGCAAAACACTAACTCACCATGGTTGACCATGGTTAAACTTGTGCAATTTAACGTTCATGGTTGACCATGGTCAAACCATGGTTACATCATGGACAAACCATGGTCAACCATGTTTGCTTGACCATGTTCTAACATGTTTGACCATGGTCTGACCATGGTCCTGACGCAGGGGATGGCTTCTGAAAATTAATGCCGAGAAATGCGAATGTATTCGAATCACCAGAGCTAAAACACCAACATCTTGCTACTACAACATAAACTCGACATCAGTTCATACCCATAAACACCTTGGAGTCACACTATCATCTGATTTATCTTGGAACGAAAACACATGTACTAACAGTTGCTGCTAAAGCGAGCAAAATTCTTGACCTATTGAAGCGTACTTTTGGGAAATGTTCGGAGGCAATAATAACTGGTTATAAATCTATGGTTCGTCCAATCATTGAGTATGCGTGCCTGCAGTATGGAATCTACACCATCAATACCTATCTGATAAACTTGAAAGAATTACAAGGAATGTCTCAAGATGGATTTAAGGCAGTTCCATTGAGTACAATGAACGTTTGAAATACCTGGGATGGCCAAGTCTTCACTCTCGTCGTGACTTTCTTAGCTTAGTTCAATTATTTAAGTTTAAAAATGGCTTTTCTAGAGTCAAATTACAAGATTACTTAGTATATTCTAAAGGTCGTACTAGGTCTACTCATGACCACAAAATTTGGACACCATATGCTCGAACTAACATTTATAAATACTCTTTTTGGATTAGGTATATTAACATATGGAACAATCTGACAGAACATTTAGTTCATTGTAATTTTCTTATTAAATTCAAGAAAGGTCTTAGAGATTATTTATTCAAAGGAACTAGTAAATTTTTATTATATTCATTTTCATTCTTCGTAACTAGTATTACATAATATTTTTAGTTCCAATAACTTTTAACGATTTTATAATATATTTATATTTTATAGTTTTTTAATCCTTTTTATAATTTGTATTTTTTTTTTTTTTCTTTTCTACCAGTGATTTCATTGTTATTACTTTGTAGGGGCTGCCGTATATGAGGAATCAGTTCTTCCCTGGCAGCACCCTTTTTGCAACTTTATATATATATATTATATATATATATATTATAATTTGTCTGCAAATAAAGTTATTATAAATAAATAAATAAATAAAAAGATAGATATGTGTTCAAGTTTAATCAGATACATATCACCATTCAATTGCAACAAAGGAAATAGAGAAAACCACACGATGGCAATCAGGGCTTATAAATCGATCCCACTGGTTAAAGAAATCACGTGGAAAGTTGATAGTCGATATATGCAGCTCAAACTTCATTTCTTTTGAAAGTTGAACATGTTCGTTTTACGTCCTATCTTTCTTATCGTTCTTATGAAGAAATAGAGATAGGTTGATTTGTTGACTTGAAGGTTGGTTTATAATTGGTTGGTTGGTTGATAAGGTGGAGCATAGAGAATATGTAAGTGAATAATTTAATAACTTTATTAGCTTTTGGAAAAAACAGAAGAATGATGAATAACAAACACATCAAGTGCTTAAAGCTTATGCTATATTCAAACACATAATAAGCATACATTCTGGATTCGATCCTCAGTCACGATAGCCTTTTGCAGTATGAACATTCACAAAACTAATTATTGCGAAAGGCTTTGTTAAATGGTATCTTATTACAATTTTACTTATTATTACACGGCATGTAAAAAAAAACTGGACGCGAAGTACCTTTGCTTACCGTGGTAAACAAATGCAGTCTTAACAAAATGACGAAAATAATGTACAAAATTATGTTTAAGGGAAAGTAAAAACAGAAATGCAATTCTAGCCGTGGCCGTGACGGGTTGCCTGTGGTAGTCACGTTATCCTTCAAACAGTTTGACTGTTGAGATTGTTGAGTAATTATTTGGATCGTAATATGCTGTCTTCAATGTGTTGATTCTCTACAAATCAAGTAAAATCAGGTACAAAATGTTCATACTTTAATAGTACGGTTACGTTGTTAAATTGTGATTGAGGCTTTATAAAACCAATCTATACCGAAAATCACTGGATCGAACCTTTAGTATCGAGTCACACGACAATGATATTGAGCATGCTTCAGCATGCTTAACTTAAAACGATTGAAATATCTCAGCAAATCTTGTAAAACTTTGTCAGAATGTCAATAAAGGTTGTATGTTTTATTCCATTGAGATTTTTGTCTATTAATAAGCGGTTTAATGGACCAAATAATTTTCCCTGCTCATAAAGCGTTCTATGTGGATTAGGGAATTAGAAGTTAAGAATCATAAGTTTATATGAAATAAATGAGCTATGTTACTCCCATAAAAGTGCATGGCTTACCTTTTCTCTTCTCCGCAACGTTTAGGCTCACGTAATATGGTAGAACTCTTGATACATCGTCCATGATGCTTGCAATATATTCATTAGTGTCATTGACAGTAAGGTTCTTCAACACAAACCAAGCACGACCCATTGTCAAGTTTCCAATAAAATCTACTCTTCTTTTCAACGTGTCGCCAATATCTTCGTTAAGGTGCACCTTTCCATTATATGAATTAACGCTGATAAACTGAGGATCAGGGATGTTGCCCTTTCTTATTCCCCATCTGGCAATAAGGATTACTTTTTGATCCGTTGTGTTCCACATAAACAAGGCATTTTCTCCAATAGAACCTTTGATATGTGTTGGACCCTTGATGGAGCATACTTTGTCAAACAAGAAAAAAAAAATTATAAGGTATTGATATATGTTTGCTATTATATTGTATCATTGAGCTGCTGCCTACGATAATAGCGGAGCTCCAGCGCGAGCGGAGCACCATAGGTATAGAATGTGGTAAACTATCCAACTCAGTTTTCGTGGTCATCGCATATGAACCCTGTACGTAACGCTACAAGTGTCGCCTGCCAGGTGTACATTGCGTTTCTGATTGGTCGAGCTTTCAAATAACACGTCACTTGGACCATGACGAGTTTTATTAAATTAGTTATCTTTTTTGTGTGTGTAAAATTGTAAAAACGAAACAAAAAATCATGAAAGAAATCATGGAAGAAAAGACTTCGTTCGACACAGTGTACATGCAAATAGAGGTTAGAACATTTTCTATTTTGTTTTATTTGTAGATAACATAGCTACAATTACCGGAAAACGAGCAACAAACTAGCATGACGAACGAGAGCACAAAAAAGTGTACTTGTTTTGTTATCGTAATAAGAGTACGTCGTAGGTCTTACATGATTTAAGGTTGGTGGCTACTATTGTCAGCGCGCACATTTGCTGCGCATCTGCATCGAGGGATTCCCGCGGGTTTCAAAAGCAAAACACTCAAAAGTACAGAAAACGTCGGCCATGGAAAAAATTAAGACCAAGAACAACAGCAATAACTATTATTTATGTAGTCAAAGGTGTATCACAGAGTAATTTTCAAGAATTCAGGTGTTTTTGGCGAAAACTTATAATAAACGTTTGTTCGTTGGAAGACCTCATATTTACATAAATGGTCTTTCACTCACTCAAAAAGTATATTCAAAAACGTTCACGCAAAGAGCATACTGACAAAGAAAATTTTTATTTTGATTTATTATACATGTCTCTTGCACTTGTGAAGTTAAACTAAATGTAGGTTTGTATTTTACCAAAGTTTTTGCCTGGTTCTTGCTTTGCATGCACGACTGCCGTGAAACATTCATGAAAAGCCGTTCTTTTTCCAACTTCAAAAAAAAATTTACATACCATTTGCTTAAGGAAATATTTTCTTCTACACAGGAAATAATTATTTATTATTGTTCTTCGAATTGAATAAGTTTTCTGGTACTTTGAAGGCTTGAAATGTCGCTTTTTTCAGTTTTCCTCCTGCTTGTAAAGCCTCGAAGAGATGAAGGAGCTGCTGCAAACACGCCAAAAACAGAGCGAGTCACGCTTTTTCGTAACGCCGCGTCACGCTTGTCACGCTTTTAGCACCCGATTTATCCCCCAAAAAATATTTTAAAAAATCAGAACTTTTTAAAACGCGTGGGTACCCCCCATTTTTTTTCGTCCAAAATGTAACAGAAATAGTTAAATTATTTTTTATAATAGAATTTTGAAAATGAAATGGTTTTGGATACCAAATGTAAGCAAAAATGTAGCATCCCTTTAGAACCATATTTTACACTTTTGAAGGCAAAATTTGGTTTAAAAAATGTTTTTTTTATATGATACATAAAAGTTTATATATTTGATATAAAGAGCACAAATAGTCGTTTATTTGAAACAAGTTTCAGATAAAATCGATCAAAACAACTTCGTAATATGATTTTTTTCCCCTTGCGTAAAAAAGTGCTTACGTCATCGGTGTTTAACCAATTATCTCGTTTAGATGCGTGGGTACCCCCAATTTTTTTTTCCGGATTCCAGTGGCCTCTTGGGTGATTTAAATGACTGGCACAATTTGAAAAAAATAAAAATGGTTCGCAATTGGTAGGCACCAACCTTAAAGAAATCATTTGAAAAAAACAACAAAAAAACAACAACGTTTAGTAGGATAAGTAAATATCAGCGAGGGGACTTTTGAATTCTACAAATTAAACAAATCCAAGAGATGTATGGCAAAGTTCATAGCTAAATAACATTGGTAAAATTACCGGCAAACGAGCAACGAACTAGAATGACAAACGAGCGAATCAAACAGCCTTTGGCGAACTCGTGGATACTTGTTGCACTTTTTGGAGATTGTGCTCCCTGTGCCCTTGTTATGCTTGTTGAAATACTCATCTTAGCTGGTAAAATCATTAATGGTTCTTTTATTTTATTTTCCTTTTAATACCTAGTTTTTTTGTTTTTTTTGTTGAGTTTGGAAGCGAATTCTGTGATGAATTAATTTTCTGAACTTCAATCACGAAAGACGACTTCGATGGAGTCAACTGAGTCAAGTATTATAGTAAAATTGGAAGAAGATCTATTTGCAAACGCTTTCTCTGTTTTTAATTTCAAAGGCGGACTGTGTGTTTTATACCAGGAATCATTCGACCTACGAGCTCAAAAATGAATATACAAGATAATCGGCCGTTCATGATACAATCGGGGCGATCAACAAAAAGCGTTGCGTTATGCGTTAGGTTGATTTACATTACTACTTATCTTGACCTTCAAGGGCCACGGTTTCTACATTTATTTACACTGTAAACTAAGCAAATATTTTATAGAAATTCATTAAGAAATGCTATTTATTGAGTCTTCATCCAAGTCTGTAAATTACTGATTATTTATTGGAGCGAATTCTCGTTAGACCTTCGCACATTCCAACATTCAAGAACATTTATATTGCTTCGGCTGTTTGTGATGTGCAGCTATCAAACTACTTTTTATTCAGAACGGTTTATTTGAATGACAAAAGTGGCCGAACTTCCTTCAAAAATCCAATGGAATTGTTCTTTTTTTCGTCTTTTGCTATTTTTTCGACGATCTACATCTACATTGATTATTCGTCTTAAGACGTCGTCACTTTAGTAAATACAACTGTTAATTTACTTTTAATGCATCAGAAAAAAAGGTTTGACTCGACATTGAAATTTTATTTCAGGCACTAACTGTATAATTTTACAACAACTTGCATCTTTCCTTGATTCTTTTAATATGAATAATCCTAAGATAAAACTACATGCGAGTCTACGAATGCACAGTGGGACCCCATGGCGTACACAAGTGCTAGGAACTGTCCCACATGGATCATCAGCATTCCATTTCCTCATATAAATATCAAACCAATCTATATTGTATAAGAGCATTGTGCTTGTTAGTGTCGCGTAACGTTCGTAATCAAATGACGTCCTAAGACGGTCGATAAACGTTTAATTAGCAATCTGCTAACATCTTAGTGAGCGGTGAGTGAGCGGTGAGTGAAGTGTGACACATTTGCATATTCAGTCCCCTCACAACTCGTTTCTACGCTTCGCGTATCCACGGGTTAAAAAAGGGTACATGTTTTGTTATTATGGCAAGAGTACTTTCGTTTTGACTTTCATTTAATAATTTTATATGTTTCTACATATAATTTATTCAAATATTGAATGACATATAAAATCACACAAATATTCAACTGTTTATTGAGCTTTTCGAGCTAGTATGATTATAAAAATGAGCTTAATTTGTAGTTGTTGAGAAATATGTTATTGTATAAAGACCTTAAAAACTTATTTACAAATTCCAATTTAATGACAAAGAAATTAGTCATTTTGTATTTTGCATTGCATTTTACATTATTGTTAATTTGTCTCAGTTGTTTTTTTGACAAGCTTAACATGTAAACTTTGTCTCGAAAACTTTTGTTGTTCGTCATCTGATCTCCGTATGTTTCTCACACATGAAAACAGATGAAAACTGGTAAAATAGAATCTCAAAATGTAGTGAGCTTAAGTTTTCAAGCTTATCGAAAAGTAGTTAAAGCTTACTATATATGAAAGGAATAAAAATATTTTAATGATATAAAGGACACAACAGAAGCCAGGGAAACCAAAAACCTTTTTCTAGCCGTTTTCTACTTATTGAACAGTAATTTGTTTTAAAAACATTTCTAGACAGTTCTAAAACGGAAAAGGAATGAAAAGGTGATATATTAAGAATTAAGGTCGGGAAGGGATATTTGATTGAGCGATTGAGCTGAATACGTTGCATTCCATCATTTGTATCAATTCGACAAAAAAATATATTGAAAAGCATTAACAGATCATTTGGATAGAGCAAATAAGACAATTCTTACCTTGTTGTTTGATTTGGAAGAAAATTAAAAACAGCAGAAGGTAAAATTGTGGAAATACGAAGGGCATTGTTAAGACGAAAGGGTTTACTGAGAGATTGGGAACTCCCGCGCAGGCGCAAGACCCAAATTTGGTAACAATGGATGCTAAAGTGGTTGTCACTACTTTAAGGTAACCAAATGGAAGCTATATTTTTACCACGAGTCGAGAAATAATGTGAAATTGAAGAAACACCACACACACCAGCTTTTTTCAACGTATTAATTTATAGACATAGCTTATTGTGTCATCCCCTATCTGTAAACAGTGTAGTGTTTTCTATTGAAATGGAAATTTTATTCTTATTCTTAACGATAAGGCAAGCGAATGTCAGGGTTGTAGAGTATGACGGCTTTGTATATACAGGCATGCGCCATAAAAAATGCATATACTAATCAAATTGCAATCTAAAAGTCTTATAAATTCGGATCGTTTTCTAAGTTAAGGTTGTTATTCAAGGCTTTGGTACAAGTTTCTTTTTTAATATATACACAAGCAAAGTCTTTGTTTATAGCATCAACTACGGAACACGTTTGACCCAATAACCTTCCACGAGAACTCTTTATCTTGTGAGTATATTGGAACGACAGAGCGGAAAAACCGGACGCATGCGCATTAGAGACTATTTTCATGAGCAATCCAATATGGCGGACGAGAAGCGGTAAAAATCTGTCTCTTGGAAAATTGCTCTGAAAACGGACAAAAACGCAGCAATGACACTCAAAACTTTAGAAAACAACTCATAATTCGTCAGAGCCCTTGATCTTGGTAGTTTTTTTGAAGCTTTTTGTCGACTTGACGCCAAAATAAGGAATTCTACGACTTGATTCAGAAGGACTTCGATCGCATCTCCTAGTGTTCGATGACAAGTGGAAAATCTTCAAATATAAGGACGGACATGGATATATAAGCTTCATACTTCGGCAAAAGAACAATACGTGAATGAACTTAAACATATCAAAAAGCATCCTAAAAATTTTGATACCATTTTTCAAACGAGGCATTTGAACTCACGACACGTGGGCCGAATAAACGTAAGTTTACCTACACTGCTTTGCCAAGCATTGCCATTGGAAAACTTGTTTTATTGCCCTTCAATAATATTAAATTACTGTATTTTGAGTTTGATGAGCGTGAAATGTTCTTTTATTAATGATAAACATCAATTTTCTTGGACCATTCGTCCTCATTTATCTTGAAGACATTAAAATTCCCGCCTTTTTTCAAGCCCTTTAATAGTCCTTTCGAGTACTCTATTTCAGTGTTCTTTTACCATTTGAAGCGTAAAAAAACAACAAAACCTGTTGTTATCTTGTCCATGAAAAGACCTGCAATGATTCACTTGTCCCTGCCCTCAGTGTTCCAATATCGTGTTGGTTGGTTACTTCTAGCAGGAGTAATCACACATGTGTATAGCAGTACACGAGCTTTAATCAAGACTCAGTAATGACTAACTAAGGTTACATTGATAACCGGATATATGCATACGTCATATGTGTACATATAAGATTACATAATGCAACATCCCCCCTTTTTTTTATATAAAGTGAAAGGTTACAGGGACACTAAACAAAACTAAAATATTTCTTCAAATGTCTAATGGTACCTAATAATATATGATAATCAAAAAATATAAAAAATCATCATCTGTTTTCTGATGAACATGTAATCATTGTTCAGTTCATAATTGATTGATAATCTGTATTGAATCATTTTAATGTTTATTGGATATAGTCCTTTAAATATGTGGGTGGTTTTCTTGCTCTTTGCGGGCGCGAGGGTATTATGGGCTCATCATTGGGCGCGGTAGGTGGGTTGACAGGGTCTGTCTGTGGTGCAGGAGTGATATCTGCAGGGCGTGTTGACGGTATCTCAATTGGCCTCCCTGTCATCGCTGGATGCGGTGTTTCTTTCTCCGCTGTCTTCTTCAGGTGACACCTGTTTCTGCGGTAGGTATCTCCTTCTGGTGTCTCCAAAGTGTATGAACGCTCATCCAGCCGTTCCTTTACTGTTGCCTTTTTCCAAGTCTTTTTACCGAGTTGGAAAGGTTTCATCCTCACCGTATCACCTTCTTCCAGTGGTTGCAAATCTTTCGCGTTTCGGTTATAATATTTGGCCTGTTGTTGTTGGCGTCGCTTCAGATCTTTGATTTCGGCTTCTGGAAATATCACTCGTGGTTGGAGTAGTTGCTTAGTCATAGGCAGCAATGTCCTCGTCCGTCTGTTTAAGAGTCTTTGCGCTGGACTTGATTCCATCCCTTGGGTCGGAGTGTTTCTGTAGTCAAGAAACGCAAGGTAGGGATCAGATTTAGCGTCGATTGCTTTACGCAGAAGCTTCTTTGCGGTCTTAACGCCTGATTCTGCTTTTCCGTTTGCTTTGCTGTTGCCCGGACTGCTTGTCCTGTGGACAAAGTCCCACTGTTTTGCAAAGTCTGCAAACTCCTCAGAGTAGAACTGAGGTCCGTTGTCGCTAATCACGCGTTCAGGACATCCATATCGCGCGAAGTGGTTTTTTAGCTTTAGAATGACCGTTGAAGCTCGACTGTTTGGAAGCCGATCGATTTCGAAAAAGTTACTATAGTAGTCTGAGGTTACTAAGTACTCTTTTCCATCTATCGTGAATAGGTCTGCACAAACTTGCTCCCATGGTCTCGTCGTCACTTCGTGTGACATGAGTGTTTCTTTCTGTGGTGTCGTTTCGTAGTTTCGACAGATTTCGCATGAGGTAATCAGTTCCTTTATCTCTGCAGACATGCCAGGCCAGAACAAGGCTTCACGGGCTCTGCGCAGACAAGATCCAATACCTAGGTGCGAGGAGTGTATTTTTTGCTTCATATCTTGTCGTAAGCTTTGTGGAATGACAACTCTCTGTCCTCTGAATATAAGACCATCTTGTACCGTTAGTTCATCTCGAGTGCTAAAAAACGGCTTAGCTTGTTCAGGGAGGTCCTTTCTTTCTTCTGGCCACCCTTGTAAAACAACTTGTTTTAGGATCTGCAGGGTTTCGTCTCTCTCTGTGGCTGTTCGGATTTCCTGAATCCTTTCGCTGGACATCGGTAGCCAACTCGCGTTGTTTACTACCTCAAACTCTGTACCAGATGGGTGTTCTGTCGAGGCTAAATAGGCTCGGGAGAGAGTGTCTGCAAGGTACATGTATTTTCCTTGCTTGTAGTTGACTTCAAAGTCATACTTCTGCAGTCTCATCATCATACGTTGTAGTCGTGGTGATGCACAGGTTATGGGCTTTTTAAGGATGCTTTCCAGGGGCTTGTGGTCGCTGCGTACTGTGACGTGTCGACCGTAGGTGTAATGGTTAAACTTTTCTAATGCAAAGATGACTGCGAGCATCTCCTTCTCTATCGTAGCATAGCGTTGTTCCGTCTCTGTTAGGGCTCGACCTGCGTACGCTATGGGCTTTCCTTTCTGTAGTAGAGCTGCTCCTAAGCCTTTGTTGCTTGCATCACATTGCACCTCAAGCTCATCTTCCGGGTTGTAGTAGCTCAATACAGGTGCAACAGTCACTAGTCGCTTTACCTCTTGAAAGGCGTTCTCCTGTTGTTGAGTCCACTCCCACGGCGTGTCGCTACGGGTTAGCTTACGGATGGGCTCCATGCAGTCGGCAATCTTTGGTAGAAACTTTGCCAGGTAGTTGACAAAGCCATTCAGACGCTGTACAGCCTCGACGTCTGTAGGTCTCGGCATTTCTTGTACTGCGGCTACTTTGTCTGGGTCGATCTTTAACCCTTTGTTGGAGAATACATGTCCCATGTACTTCACTTCATCTCACCTCAGCTTTACTTTGTCTGGGTTGAGTGCAACGCCGTACTTTTTACATCTGTTCAGCAGGTTTAACAGTTTACGGTCGTGGTCCTCGTTTGCCTCTTTGTCGGTTGTTCCTACGCCGTATATGAGTACGTCGTCTGTGATGTCGAGGATTCCGTCTAGTCGGTCAAGGACTTGGTCAACGCGCTTCTGGAATATCTCCGACGAGACAGTAAGGCCAAAGGGAAGTCTGCGCCACCGGTATCTTCCGTGTGGGGTAGAGAACGTCGTCAGCAGGCTGGACTGTTCGTCTAGAATACAGTGCCAGTATCCTGAACGGAAGTCTACAGTCGAGAAAACCTTCGCTTTCGAGAGTTCTGGTAGTAGATCATCAAGCACAGGTAGCTGATATCGTTCTCTCTTGAGTGCTTCATTCAGTGGTTTTGGGTCGATGCATATTCTCAATGCTCCGGATTTCTTCGTAGCCACGACAACGCTGCTGACCCATGGTGTTGGCTCGTCGACTTTCGCTATCACTCCAAGATTCTCGAGTCGGTCGAGTTCCTCTTTGAACTTCTCTTTGAGTGCTACTGGTATTCTTCTTGTAGGAGCTACCACTGGCGTGAAGTTTTCGTCTACTTCTAGGTGTACTTCGCCGGGAAAACTTCCAAGTTCCGTTTTGAAGACTTTAGGGAAATCTTCCACAATCCTCTCAACTGTCAGAAGCTGATTGATGCTTTCACCAGGTGTTGACTGACGTGTGGTCGGTTCAAAGTTTTCCTTGTTGATAGTTATCAGGCGCATTTGTTGTGCTGCTTTAGCGCCTAGCAGTGGAGTGAGGTTTTCTCGCACTATGATGAACTCTACTGAAAACTTCTTTCCGGTCTTTGGATTCTTTATGACGACTCTCGCAGTTCCACGCGGTTTTACCTCGGTTTTGTTCCACATAACCAGGGTCTTGTTAGATGGCTTCACTTCATGGCCGTCAATAAATATTTCGGGTAGAATATTAATCGACGCACCACAGTCTATCTGAAACTTTACCGGTTTCTTGTTGACCATCATTTTAGCGTGGATCTCTCGTGGGTATTCTGTGTCATCCACTGTACAAATATTTACACACACATTTCCGATCATCTCGATCTCGCTGTCTGAGTCGCTATGGTTGTTTACGCTGTTGACTTTCTCTGTCTTTTTACAGCATTTTGCGTAGTGGTTTCGACCTCCGCATTTTCGGCAGTTCTGTCCCCAGGCCGGACACTTCTCCTTCTGTAATGGATGATTTCCAGCGCAAAATTTACATTTTGATGTTAGTACATGTTGGGTAGGGACATTCCGATCATTCTTTGGTTTCCGCACAGCACGTTGCCTTGGCTTGGATTTGTGACCCAAAACATGAACTTCTTCTACTTTTCTATCTGCCATAGCTTTAAGTTGTGTAGAAGTTGACTCTGTGCTGCGACATATGTCTATGCAAGCGTTCAAAGTTAACTTTCGTTGCTGAAGGAGCTTTTTTCTCGTTGCTGTGTTGTTTACGCCGAACACGATGCGGTCGCGTATCAGCGTGTCTCTCATGCATTCGCAGAAGTTACATGACTGAGCTAATGTGCGTAGATGCGTTACGTACGCGTCGATCGATTCATTAGGCTTTTGATTTCGACTATTAAATACATAGCGTTCGTATGTTTCGTTCATCTCTCCGATCGTGAACTGGTTGAACTTCGCAATAATATTAGTTAACGTACCCTTCTCTTCCGGAGTCTCGAACGGTAGGCCATTATAGATCTTCACTGCTTCTGTTCCAATGCAGTGGAGGAACAGAGCGACTTTGTAAGCTTCAGGCTGCTTGTCGATGTTCATTATCACTGAGTAGTTCTCCCATGATTGTTTAAACGTCTTCCAGTTCTCGGCGATGTTTTGCTTTGTGTCTAATTGTGCTGGCGGGTGAATGCCATGAATATTCGGTATTCCAGGCAGACTTGATGTCGAAGAAGTCGAAGGTTGATCGTCTTTTCCCATGTTCTTTTCCTTAGGCTGCCACCATGTTCCAATATCGTGTTGGTTGGTTACTTCTAGCAGGAGTAATCACACATGTGTATAGCAGTACACGAGCTTTAATCAAGACTCAGTAATGACTAACTAAGGTTACATTGATAACCGGATATATGCATACGTCATATGTGTACATATAAGATTACATAATGCAACACTCAGCGCCTATTAGTGTTTGACGAGATAAGCCCAACCAAAAGGGGTACAAACATGTTCTGGGCATCTGAGTGACGCCGATAAAAATAGTCACATCACGTCTATGGATTCGTATTGTCCACGAAATACGAGAAAGGTATGGGGAAAAGCATTAATATTTCTTTCTTATTATAATTATGTAAAAAAACAGCAACATGTCTAGACAATGTGTTCCTGACCACCATTACATAAGAAAATAGAAAGACAGACACAAACTGAAGGGCTATACTTTTATTGAAGTTCTCAAGTAAGACAGCTTTTTCTTATTTACAGTAAAACCATTTCTATAATATATTGACCTAAAGACTTTTAATCTCAAACAGTTTTTATAGAACCTGCAATGAACATTGTTATATAACTGAAAATAATTAATTTGGAAATTGATTAGCAAAATAAAGGAAACAAATCAGACACAGGAAAAGAGAGATAAAAAGAGATGCAGGAGAGGATGACGGAACTAGGAAGAGCACAACCACTCACTTCTAAGGGCAAATGTTCATTTGGCACATCAAGTAGGGGAGTTTCAACAAGAAAACAGCATGATGAAGCAAAAGCTCTCATGTAAAAATAAAATAAACAGGAAATAAAAACTTAAATCCCCCTTTTAGGCTTACCTTCAACAAATCAGAGAAATGCCTATGCAATCTGATAATATTCTCAGTATATTGATATAGAGGTAAGCTGTTCACCCAAAAAATTATATAGTTGAGTGATGTCTTGAACTTAGTAATGAAGGTCTATCCTTGTCATATTCCAGTAACTGTGATGTCAGGATAAATATCACTAGTACAGATAAATTATATTTGGAAAGCATTCCTATTTTTATATATCCAAAAATGCACCACTGAAACTATATGATTATTTTTGGCCATTAAAGAGCCCACCTTATGCAGAATCAATACTGAGAATATAGTGTTAAAGGCAATTTAAATTTTTACATGTTTATGCATATTCACATACATACATTTATTGACCTTACATACTGGTACACCAAATTGAAAAAATTGTCATGTTCAGAAACGGTCAAATTATCTAAGCTAAGACTGAAAGGTGTCCTGGGTAACCAATGATGCTAATATTATGCATATTGAAGTTTGCAGCTCTTGAACACAGTCTAATTGAAGTTAGCAAATAAAGAATTTTGTTACTCTTTGTGTACATGTCTGTATATGCAAACATGCTCCAAATAACTAGGATATAGACTACCCAGAACACCCTTCAGTCTTAGCTTCACTCAACCTTTCCAACCTGACAATGGTTTTCCAATTGGCCTATTTCACTAGGATGTCACTGCTCTTTTATGTGGGTGATACAATCACCAAATCCAATAGAAAATTCAACAAAATTTGCTCCTAGCGAAACAGTTTAATCTAAAATGGCCTGGTTTTGAGATATGATATGTACTTAAAATATTCTGAGCGTTTGCTGGCTATTGTACTTCTCTTCGTGGATTGATACGGGTTTTAGAACAATTATTATTTTCAGTGAATTTGTGTTGATTTGACCCCCTCCGATGACCAAGATCCTTTGTGTTTAAACAATCCTTGACTTTCACATCCCCATAATGCCTTGTGTTTTTGGGGGGTAACCAATCAAAAAACTGTCCCAAATTGGAAGGTTTCTTAATTGAATTTATACTATACCTGCTTTTATCTGTACAATACTGATTATCAGTTTATTCATTTTTTCATTATTCAGTTTATTCAAGTCATTTTTGCATGTACAGATCATGAAGAGTTTTGGTCTTACAGAAAATGTATCAACTTATGAAAAAATGTTTAAAATTTGCCTTAAATGTATTTAAGCTTCTATCTTTTTCTGGTTTTTATTTCTTCATTTTGTCTTTGGATACCAAACAAGGTATTTTCAACATTGTCTGATCAGCCTTCAGCAAAATAAGAGGGTTTTTTACCCTCTGGTTATCCCCACAGGGTGCATTATGGGTAATGGCCTCGCGGGATTCAAAGCGGGATTAAAAGTACCAAAGCGTTGGCTCTCGTTTTGTTTAAGATAAGTTACCTTTCAAAACAAACTGCGCTTGTTCCAACCAGAAAAAGAATTTTCACCCTGCCTATAACTCGACAGTCGGCGTTATTTTCAATATAAACTGCTGTTTATTTTACGTAATTTTAATTAATACAAATGGCTTTAATGCAATTATGATTAATATTCAAACTTTCAATCTCATGAGTGAACCTATTTTGCATAAAATGCAAAGCTTTTAATAGCTTGAGCCAAAAGAGAGAGAGAGAGAGAGAAACAAAAGAAAAAGTAACAACAAAGAATCACTAAGTAATCAGAGGTGAGGTGGAAGAATATGCCTCTCTCAAGTAAGATTAACCTTCGTTTATCTAGAAATTATTTTCAGCCTGTTCATCAATTGAAATTTGACTAAGTTGACGCTCAATAACAATAACATGGTAGACTAGGAATAAAGCAAAATATCCTATCCAGAGTAGCTCATGAACAATTTTTGTACCACTTTTGTCATAAGTCATATTACCGACTGTTTTGGTTTTGCTGTCCTCGGAGTGTTTGATTGTTTTAGAAGGGCACATATAAGTAAGCGAAGAACAAATTCAGAAATGAGCTCACTTCAACCAAAACTTCCAAGAAGAGCGATTTCACAACTGATTTTAAACTCGACCATTGCAAAACTTCCAATGTTTTACTTTACATCAATAAAACCGTTTACAATATGACAGTTTTTCCTAATAGTGTAGAGGTATTAAAAAATGAACACAAAGTTCCAGCCTCTTGACTTTAGCGCTGTTCACACTCGGTAGGCCAGCCAACGCTTTGGTACCCGGGTACTTAGCTTTGAACCCGCTGGTCTATTACCCATAATGCATTACCCCTTATTACCCCTATATAGTTATATACTACATACTTGGTTGGATCAGAATTTCTGCATATCGCTTTATCTATATCTATATATTTACATACATATATTTACCCTTATTGAATTTTCTCAACTGAGCTTTCAGTTTCAATAAATCAAAAATGTTTGTGACAGCACCAATCTTTAGGGAGCTGTTCCGACGATTTCTTTAAGAGCTGACTTTGCATTATTATGACAATGGCCATCCTCTTTATGACACACAAGAAATAAAGAAGTTTGCAGTACGATGTGCTCCTGGGCTGTTTGGCCAAACCTAAGATAGCAAAGATAGTTTTTTAGTTTCAGCAGAACCCATATATATTTTATAATTTAGGTATTTTTTTGTAAATTAAGTTCATTCATTCACACAAAGGCACAAGGACTATTCTCTGTTGCCTTGCTGCAGAGTGCATCATTGACCCGCTTAGGGATATTTGGAACAGTGGAGATGGTACAGTAAAACTACCAAGGGAGAAAAAAATTCCAGGTAAAACGAATTTGTGTTTAAGTATTTAAATTACAAACTCAGATGAACACAAACAATTATGTATACTGTGATAAATTGTTTGATTTTACATGAATTTTAACAGCCATATTATTTACCTTACTTTGATGCTACTGTGGACCAAAGAAGTCTTCCACTTGGATATGATTGGGGAGAAGGAGAACCGACTCACAAAAAGCATGTGATTTAGCAGAGCGGAACCGAAGGCGACAACACACTAACCCTGACTTGTAGGCATTTCTTCCACGTCCTCTGCATGCCTGCTCGCACTCCTCGCAACTGCCCCATATGCCATCCTCGTCTGCTACTCAAAGTCCAGACCCTGTCTAGCACTTTTAATGCTGGATTATAAAGGTCGATGATGATGATGCCGAAAGCAACGTGTCGTCGAGTTCAAATGCCTCGTTTGAAAAATGGTTTCAAAATTTTTCGGATGCTATTTGATATGTTTAAGTTCATTCACTTATTGTTCTTTTGCCGAAGTATGAAGCTTATATATCCATGTCTGTCCTTATATTTTAAGAATTTCCACTTGTCATCGAACACTAGGAGATGCGATCGAAGTCCTTCTCAATCAAGACGTAAAATTCATTATTTTGGCGTCAAGTCGACAATAAGCTTCAAAACAACTACCAAGATCAAGGGATCCGGCGAATTATGAGTTGTTTTGAAAAGTTTTGAGTGTCATTGCTGCGTTTTTGTCCGTTTTCAGAGCAATTTTCCAAGAGACAGATTTTTCCCCCTTTCGTCCGCCATATTGGATTGCTCATGAAAATAGTCTCTAATGCGCATGCGTCCGGTTTTTCCGCTCTGTCCCTGCACCACGGATATCATGGTACAAACCAACAAATCAACAGATCACTACAGGTGTCATCATTGTACCCGGGGGTAGTGAGGTGACAGTACTGACAGCTACTGACCAAGGGGACTATGGACAGTACAAGTGTCGAGCAACAAACATCCTGGGAAGTGATGAACACATCATCAATGTTACTCAACTGTGTAAGTCTATTCAGAAAGCAATCGTGAAAGTTTGTATGTACTATTCTTGTGCAATTTCAATTTTATAATATGCCAAGTCGAGCCGTTTCAGTATATTTCTAACAATATGGGATTTCCTACAGTTCCCCCAGGTCCTGCTTCTTTAACGTTCACCGATGTCGAAGCATCATCCATCAATGTTACATGGTACAAACCTGCTGATGATGGTGGACTCGTTGTCACTGGTTACTTACTGATAGTCAGTACCAAGCCCCCAGTGATCACAGTGAATACCCATGCTGTTATAACAGGGCTGAAGGCAAACACACAATACACGGTCAAAGTGTATGCCAGGAATATTGTTGGATATGGAGTGGTGTCTTCCAAAATTATCAGAACAAAGAGAACAGGTATGTATAACATCGAGATGACTCAATAAGGTAATCCTAATTTCTCGTTTCTCTGGAACAGTTTTGTGTGTTTGTGTTGTATATTACTGCAGGCCCTATGGGCTTATGCAATGATATTACTTTACATAAATATTGGGTACACAATGTATTATTCATTGAATAAGGTATTGCGCACACTAAAAGCTAATAGGGTAAACGGACAGATATTTTTATCTGATTCTGAATTATCATACATAATAATTCAACATCAATTGTTATCATATATAGAATAATCCATCAGTATTAATTTAGCGCCTGCACAATCCAACGATTGCGATTCGGTTTCAATTCCAACTTAGTGAGTTTGTGTTGAAAAGCTGGTACAGTGAAACCAGGATGTGTTTTATCATCCTTTGTTAAATATAAGGTTCAGTCATCTTTTTTAATACGTTCTTGTAAGGTAAGCCAGCAATGCCAAAGTTGATGACAGCTCTGCTGAAAGCTACAGGATCGAAACTCTTAGTATTTTTGAAGTGGAAAGAATCAGATGACAATGGTGGCAACATAACAAGATACACAATCTACATGAAGGAAGTCGTAAAGAAAGCTAATTGGATAAAATATGATGACGTCACTGATTCAAAGCGGCTTGAGTATACGTATATAATAACAAAGAACATAGTTTGTGGGAAAACATATATGTTCATGATAACTGCATGGAACAAATATGGAGAAAGTGCGAGGGATGAAGGAAGTGCCAAGACTATAAATACCACAGCAGACAAGCAGCTTCTTTATGTGGTTCGTATGAGGAATAGATCATTTAATGATTAAAATCATATCTAATGATAAATGTCCTTCGAATTTGATAAAATAATGTAATCTTATTGAGCCTAGTTTGAAGATAATGATAATTCTGAGAACTTTTTCCAACTACAATCATTTTCCGTTCTCTCTTCTATTCTTGTATTAGCAACGAAGCACTTTCCAGAGGAAGGAACAAAATCCTGTAAGTATAAAACAGAAAGATAAATGTCCTTCGAATTTGATAAAATAATGTAATCTTATTGAGCCTAGTTTGAAGATAATGAGAATTCTGAGAACTTTTTCCAACTATAATCATTTTCCGTTCTCTCTTCTATTTTTGTATTAGCAACGAAGCACTTTCCAGAGGAAGGAACAAAATCCTGTAAGTATAAAACAGAAAGTGAGAAACACATATATAATAAAGAATCATAAGTGTCATTTAGCGTTTGAAACAAAACAAAACAAAACAACCAAAAACAAAAGAAAAAAGAAAAAAGAAAAAAGAAAAAAGAAAAAAGAAAAAGAAAAAGAAACAAAAACAACAACAACAACATCAAAACAAAACAAACAAACAAACAAACAAAAACAAAACAAATAAGGAACAGAAGGAAGAGAAGGAACATAAACAGAAACAAGGAACCATTAACGTTTTTTGCTGCATTGTATACTTTGATATTCATCCCACTCTTTTCTAGCAGCTTCTACAGTCCTGGTAATCATTATTGCCATCCTTGTTCTCTCTCTTGGTTTTAACTTACTACAATTTTTATACCTAAAAAGAAGAGTTCAACTGAGCAGCAAGTTTACTTTGTAATTCTCGTTTATTGAACAGTAGCTGCATCTCTACATGTACAATTAATTTGATATATGAAGTAGCTATAACTTTTCAAAACATGGCGATGCAGCTGTATTCAAGATCCATTTTTCCAACGTATTTTTTTTAGGTAGAAAAGAAAGCCAAGCCCAAAAGAGGTACCAAACCAAACGTTTCCAAATATATATATATTATTGTTTTTATAATTTAGATCATAACGGATGCAGGTTCGGGGATTTTGTTGTGTTTTCCCATACACAGTGTTGTTAAAAGAATCCTAATACACGCGTCCCCTTTATTACATTGTTCGCCTACATCACTCTCGAAGCTCTTTCATGCACTGGCGGAGCACAATTTCTTCAAATTTGCTAAGCCAAGGTTCTCTGCAAATTACCAAAGTTTCCTTCCTTTCATTCTACAGCAAGAAAAACTTCTTCTAGAGAAAGCTATGAGGTACACCACATATTTTTGCTAAATTAGTCTGTAAATACAACCTTTTTAACATGATGAGTTATAGCATTTTTCCCCTTTATTTCTATCATTTAGAACGACCTTGAGTTGGAAGGAAACACACCAGCAGCAGTTGTAACATCACTTGCACAACAGTCTGTACGAACTGGACCAGTATATGAAACCATCCAACTTTCAGTTGAAGATGTAAATCCTAACGGAGCCCACTCTTCTGAAGATACCGGTAATTATCAGGAACTCAATCTGATGCCAAACACTTCTATTCAAGGGACACATGGACCAGTGTACGAGCCCCTTGGCACAAGATCTGTGGATTCCCGTATGCAGCACGATAATAATAATGAGCAACACCCGTATGAACCCCTGCATATGAGAAACCAAAACTCTACCTATCAATCCCTGCAGACTAATAGTAGAGAGTCTGCCATATGATGACGAGCTGGAAAACAGTCAGGCGACAGTCAGGCCGTGAATGATGGTATCTCAAAATTTCTTCTGCTCCAATTTAAGATTTGAATAAGTATACTGCTAATGCTTAATCATTTGTAAATTAATGAAAAGTGCAACAGTTAAAAAAAACAAACATAAAACGATAGAACTGCAATGCATTTTTGATAGATATCAAATTGATGACAATAATTATCAGTAATTTCTCATGATATCATGGGAGTGTTTTTAGAAGGTCTTAATTAATCAGTCTAACTAAATGGCCGGCAGTTTTTCCCCCCCCCGGGATTTTACTATTTCAATTTGACGGATTTGGGTAGACGGAAATAGTTTACCCATTAATTAGAAAAGTTTCACTTTTCTATCTATTCTATTAAAAGTCAAAAAAAAAAAAAAAAAAAAAAACCGGAAAAAAAGAAACAAGAGTGAGTAGGTACAATGTTTTGGTCACCCATCCAAGTGCTAACCCTCCCATCTTGAAAGACAACGATTTATCCACTGGACCACGGTTCAAGGTCAGTTAGCATAACAATAGCCGCGAAAACAATGCACCGAATAGACTAGACTTTTTAACATTGTATTTTCAGTGCGTGGCAGAGATGCAAGGGATTAGCCGATATGGTCTGGGGGCCGGCTAGTCTCTCCCCTGATGCTTTGGCTAGAACATTTTCTTGCGTAATTCGTGCACCCAAGGGCAGAAGGATTTAATAGCCGTCAGGTCCGAAGTCCATACGCCGCCTCAGCTCTGCGGATGTCTCGGGGGTATGGCACAGTGGAATCGAGTTTTTGAATTTCTTTTGGTGGGTTCGAATCCCATCTTATCCACATTTTTATACATATACATATACGTATTTTATTTTATTTTATTTTATTTTTTTGTTAGATTTAAATATTAAACAAGCTATAGGCCACAGAAAAACAAACGAGGAAGCCACAAAATCTAATAAACAAAAAGTTTTACACTGGATTTCATTTTAAAGTCTTTTTTATGATTGTAATCTCCAAAACATTTTTTTAATGACCAGCCGATGGAAGGCTTATCCCCAGCACATTTCATTTGAAAAAAGCTGTCACTTTGCATCACTATTAGTGCCATCATGCATAAATACTGAAGGAAATTTTCAATAAACAAATAAAATAGCTTTAGCTGTAACAGAATATTTCACTTTGGTATTATATTGTATCAGTGCGGTGGTACCTATGAAAATGCTGATTAATATCGTATATATATATATTTAAAAAATAAATAAAAGAAATTAAAAGAAATAAATATGAAGAAGAGAATGGAAAACATGACATTAACTCAAAGCATTGCTATTCTGCGTTACCTTTGTTCATTCTTTCAATCGCATCACCATGTTTGCGTTACTGACTATTAATCTATATAAAGTGCTAAAGTATGAAAGGTCAGCCACAGCCGAGTAATTATCAAAAATAAATAATTTATCGCTGTGAAGCAACACGACTCGCTGCTAACTGCATCTTCTGAACGTTGCTAGAATTATCATGGTTATCATTCAAATGAAAATCACTGCCTTTCATGCTCTTTATATTGCGGTTATTTTATTGCTTTTATTTCCTCATGTAAGTAAGTCATTTTTAATCTCTGCGATCGATTTCCTGCGAATCAAAATATCACAACCTGTAGTTGAATTAACACTCAGATATAATTAAGCTTTACGTTTCTTCCATTGATTTTTTGTCAGTTTCGATTAGATATTTAAAACATAGTGAACTAGTCACGCAAATTAAGAATGTGGCAACTTTGTTTAGTTAGAGTCCAGTACTCAAAATTGTTTAAATACTAACTAGCTTTGAGCAACATCTTTATTGGAAAATGCTTTTGGCAAATTTGGGATACCTGTGCTTCTATTTCATGTGACGTGAGCTTGATTTAATATCTTCGCATTACTTAAACCAAGTTTCGAATTTATGTAATTGTGTGACTAATCTGAATCTGCTAGTAATAGCTAACTCGCTCCTGGCCTATTTCTATAGTTTTTCTGCTTGCTTCTCAATATCGCTGAATAAAGAAGAAAATAGAAAGACAAAGAGGTTCTACCTGCTCGAGTGCCAGTAAGAGCTTTATTATAGACCCTAAATCTGTTCAGCAATAATATTTATTGTTTGATTTTCAAGCAAAAATATATGATATAGCTGATAATCTATTGCAATAAAGGGGAAAAAGAGTGGGGATTTTGTTATGTCAGTGTATAAAACTCGCGGAAATTAGCAGACATTTTAGGAGATAAAAAAAGTGTTTGGAGAAATACGAATTGTACATTTTACATAAATAAATAAACTGCTAGAACAATGTAAATTACTAATAAAAGGTATTTTTTTAAAGGAAATGGATTTTCGGGCTTTAATTCCGGATGAAAATAGAAACGAATGAGAAAATAGCGATCAGAATCATCAAACACTTGTCGATTTCAGTCACGCTATATGTCGAAAATGCCCAATGTTCACGGCCTCCGTATATGAACACAAAATACAATAACCCAAACTGATTTTTGGATATGTTCTAGAAGAACATCTAATTAGTTCATGACGTGAGTTTCATTGAGAAAAAAAGTTGCGCACTTGATTATTTTGTTTTGGCGTAGCAAGGGTCCGATCTATGAGTGAATACCACTCAATTCAAAATATCATCTGACCGCTTTCAATTAATAGCTAAAATCATTATCATATACCCAATCAAGTCTCAAACATCTCTTCTATCAATTTATAAACATATAGTTTTCATATCTTTTTCCTATTCTGTATGCGTTAGTTGTTTTTGGACTGGTTTGATTCAACTGAAAATTTGCATACTTTTGAGATCGCCGCTAGGCCAACAGTTTTTCTCGGATTTCTCAGAGTTTTAGCGGTTTTTTGAAAAAACTAACTACACCACGTTTGTTTACTCGGTAATACCTTCCAGCAAACCAAAAAGGAGCAAAATCGAAATTTTGACTGTGACCGCGAATTCTCGATTTTGCTCGATATTAGTAGACATCTGCTCTTAAGAAAAGGTTGAAATTAGAAAGAAGAAAAAATAAATAAACAATAAATGCGTGATATGGTAGGGGGGGGTGGGGATGGGGGGCTAATTTAGTTTCTTCAGTCAACTCAACGGGAAAAAAATATTTAAAAAACATCGTTTTTTTCTGCTGAAGGGGGGGGGGGGGGGGGCTTGAGTTTCCCTTTGCCCCCCTACCGGATCCGCCCTTGTGACGTTTCATACTTCACACAACCAAAATCCCTTTCGGTAGATTTTTTGTTAGATAAAATTTCACTACTGTGTTGGTATCCTCAAAGGATTTTTACATTTTAATGTGAAAAGAGCTTTTTAAAAAAATGTGGTAGCTTAGGTATGGAACTCCACGGGTCTATTGCAAAATCCACCAAGTTTTAATGTATAGGTCATATATCAAGTGCGCATGCTCTAATTTTTTTTTTGTATCTATAGGCTCAAAGAACCGTACATCGCAAATATGTAGAAATCGTTTTTTTTTTTTTATTCTCCCATTTAACATTGGAAACCTATTACGTATAGTAGCACGGCATTCATGGAAAGCAGGTTTTTTATTTTATTTCATTATATCAGATTAAACTTAATGTAGATTAGTTGATTATTTCAAACATTTTGTAAATCCTGATCTTTATACCGTGGTAAAATAAAGTTTTATCTATCTTATCTATCTATCTATCTTATCTTATCTATCTATCTATCTATCTATCTATCTATCTATCTATCTATCTATCTATCTATCTATCTATCTATCTATCTATCTATCTATCTATCTATCTATCTATCTATCTATCAATATTTAAATTTAGAGAAAGGTTGAAAGCACGCATAACAAAATTTTAATTACTAAGAAAGCCATCTAGATCTCAAAGTAATTATAATTCTGTGCAATTCCTTTAGATCTGCAGCAATCCTTCGGGAGCACTTTAACAGAATGTACTCGCCACATGGAATGGAAACAAAATAGGACAAATTCTTTTTTTTTTCTAAATTTTTTTTTCATTTTTAAAAATGTTTTATTGAATAGAAAGAAAAATAAAAAAACAACATCTATGACGCCTACATACCTAAAAAAAGGAATTTTATTTTTTTAGGAAACAAAACGGATTTTCACCTCTTCCTGTTAGCCTAATTGTTATTGTTAAAACATGCTGCATTACAATTACAACTGTATAGGAAATACGACCATTCGAGAATAATTAATGAACATTATTGTTAAAATGGCACTGCCTTCACCTTCTACATTCGCAGTTTTCAAAAAGAAACTGGTTGCTTATTTAAATGGAAGGTATTTTGGCTCTGACCAAAAGTTCACCACACATTTTCATCAAATCAAGTCGCATTTTTCCTTAATTCTTAGAGTATTAAAGTATTTCCTTTTAATATCACATCTACGAATACACAAAAGTATAATTTTAGGAAATACCCCTTACTACACACTCGTGGTCTTTAGCTACTTTCATCAAATGCATGTGGTATTTTTTTATTAATTAGTTCTCGAACGGTGGTTATAATAAATCTACATAAAATACGAAATAAAATAATTAAAAACAAAAATTTAATTATCAAAAAATTAAAAATTAAAAATAAGAAATTTTAATTATTTAAAAAAAAAAAAAAAAGAAATTTTAACAATCTAAAATTTAAAAAATCAAAAATAAGAAATTTTAAATATCTAAAAATAAAAAAATAAAAAATAAAAAATTTTAACTATCTAAAAATAAAAAAATAAAAAATAAGAAATTTTAACAATCTAAAAATAAAAAAATTAAAAATAAGAAATTTTAATTATCTAAAAAAAAAAAATTTAAAAAAAAGAAATTTTAACAATCTAAAATTTAAAAAATTAAAAATAAAAAATTTTAAATATCTAAAAATAAAAAAAATAAAAAATAAAAAATTTTAACTATCTAAAAATAAAAAAATAAAAAATAAGAAATTTTATCAATCTAAAAATAAAAAAATTAAAAATAAGAAATTTTAATTATCTAAAAATAAAAAAATTAAAAATAAGAAATTTCAACTATCTAAAAATTAGAAAATTAAAAACTAGAAATTCTAATTATCTAAAAAATAATTTTGACTCTCTTCACCTAGCAGCAGTTAGGCGGACTCGCGAAGCGCCGGCATTGCCAAAAATCACAAGTCGAAAAACACCAGGGGGGTTGGGTTTTTGGAGGTCGGTAACCCGCGGAACAGGGGGTCTTGCGCGATCCGCCGGCAGCGCGAAAGGTGCCTAACTGCTGCTCTGTTGGGTACTGCAAACGGAGGTTAAAATATTTGTCGGATATACGATGCATGAATGTAAGAAGTTCACCAATGACTTTTGCATAATTTGTCTAAGACCTAAAGTTATCGTACCTAAGCCAGAACCCTTTTGGTGTTGTGGTAAAAAAATGCAGATAGAAGACGACACGTCAGCACAGTGTTACGAGTGTGGTAAAAATATTCGTAATGCCGTACCAAATGCTACCAAAGAGCAGTATTACGCCAATGGAGGTCGTAAGAAAACGCCATATAAGAGATTAAAATACTTCCGAGACTGGATGAGTCATATCCAAGGTTTACATCCGGTATATTTAGACACGCAGAAAATCATAGACCACTTAGAAGAGCCAACCCCACAAAGTCTACGAAAGACATTGAAAAAATTAAAGCTAGGGAAATATTACAAAGCCATTCCCTATCTTTTGTCTGAAATTACCGGTAGGCGTATTCCTCATGTCCCAGATATGCAAAGGGCCGAGTGGTTATTCTGTCGGCTGGATAAGGATATTCCTTATTACCCCGACGTAATTTACAAAATATTTTACAAAATAGACCCCAACCACCCCCTATTAGAATGGATTCCGAGAAGATGAAATGTGCAGTCGAAATCCCCCTACGTTCTTTTCAAAGCAGATGTCTACTGAGCGAGTTTTCTTTGTAGATCTTCCTTTGCCTTCTGGTAGATCTGTTTGCGAGATTCCTCGGACAGATCTTTCACGATGGTTTTTTTATTGCCCGACTTTAATTCGCCGTATTTCTTTTCCTCCGCGAGGATCAAAGAAAACTCCGTGTCGTCTATGCGGCGGTCCCGCAGAGCCTTGGAGACCAAGTCGGCGATGGTGTTAGCCTTTGCTCTTGCCAGGGCTATATGAGTGTCGTGCTTGGATATCTTACCGGACAGTTGCTTTATAATGCCTGTCGTAACAGCGGAAACAATGCCGCAGACAGCTCCAACGCTTGCCAAAGGAATGCCAATGACTATTCCAGGCCCGGTAAGCGAAGCAGCAACGCCAGTGCCTGTTAACGCCACGGACATGGAGCCGGAAGTTATCGCGATTTTATGTAGTATGCTTCGGGCTCTGGCGTACTTTTTCCTAACCTCTTCGTAGTGTTTCGCTTGCCCTTCCAAGTAAGCCAGTATTAAGTTCGCTTTATTCAGACGAAAGTTCTCGGCGTTTAATTCGTTAGGTTCCTCCTTAGGTAAATCAGGATAAAGTGGAGGTGCTGATGGTATAACATCCATTATATACTAATGTACGACGCTTTTGGAAATAACATAGAGGAGCAGCCACATCACAACAACATGGATTATGCCAACTGGAGAGCCTTTAGGAAGATATTTCCGCATGCAGACCCTAGTATGTTCGAAAGAAGATCCGATGGGATTTACTTTAACGGCTCCAGAATGTACAGCAATGCAGACTTGGAACATTCGAAGCTGGAGCAAGTAGGTAATCAGGTGCAGCGATTGACGATTGTACGCCCCGTTCATGAAGAAAGGCCACCAAAACCCAAGCCTACACCGGTGCATCAGGAAGCTCCACCTAATTTTCCAAGGAATCTATTAATGACCAAGGAAGATTATCCATTTTACGACGCTGAAGGTGGTGTAAACGACTTTGAAACGATGGTAACGTTCCTGAAGATTTCAGTGGGTAAGCAATCATTTGACATAGTAGTAAGGAATATCTATGGGGATACGATGTTAAAGCATACGTCGGGTAAAGAGGCCAGGGAATGGTTAGCAGGACCCAATATGCGATATTGGCCGCAGCAGTTAAACTTTGCTGTCTGGGCCGCCACTAAAGGTTGTGGTGTTGCCGCGAACATGTTTCACATTTCATTTATGCGGTTTCACGTTGCCTTTACGGTAAGGAGGTTGTTGAAGGAGCTTAACGTACCTTTACCGGGAGATAAGGCATTTAATCCAATGAATAATCGATATGACGCCGCAGCCCTAGAAAGGCTAATTAATGAGTTCAAACCACAGCAAAGAGACTTTCGTTATAAGGAGGGTAAGACGCATGGGCTGGGTATAGTTTACGTTTGGGGTGCCAATGGTGAGAAGCCGGCTGACTACGGACATCAGAAATACCCAAGTAATGAGTTAGAGTTCGGTGATATGGGTGGTGATAAGAGTAATAATTCATTAATTACCAGAATCCAATCGAACTACCTCGGCACTTGGGATCCATTCGTGTTGATGAAAGGAAAAGGTCTAAGAAACCTAGCCAGGATTAACCGCAGCATTGAAGCATTCGTGTACTGCATCTTAGGAGCGCAGGTAAATACCCGCAGCCCCATCGTTGGATTCCAAGGTGCTTCGCGGGAAACACAAGAAGAATTCCTAACTTTATTTGAGTCTGCAATAACAGAAAATGACATATCCAAGTCGGTGCAGAGATATCAATTAGCGGTGCAGCAGTCTAAAGTGCGACTGGATTACGCTTTGTCGCCTGGTTGTTGGTTAATGCCAAGTAATTTGGTTATTAACACCAATTCCGTTGTGGGTTATAACAACAAGCTGCAGCGAGCTACTAAGGATATGAAGTTTGGGGTGAATGACGTGAACTCTGACATGACCAAGGGCATTACTCACTTCGTAGAGAAACCAAAAAAAGAGGTAGAAAAACCATCAAAGAAGGCGCATGTAGAAAAGCCACCAAAGAAACCAGTAAAGAAGGTTACCGAGGAATATGACCATAACTTACTAAAAGCCGGCTTAGCAGCTGCAAGCATTGGTCTGAGCTATTATATATGGCGATGAACAACCCCTACGTAGCTGGAGTAGATTGTGTCTATACGACTTACACAGGCGAGAAAAAATACACCCAGAGCTCTTGGGTTGATGTCACGGGCAGGTCCGTGAATTTGAACTACTCAGGGAAGAAATTAATCCTTTGTAGTATTTGCATTGGCACGAGCAGCCATGCCAACGTAGGATTTCGTTTCTGCGATGACAATGGCGTACTGCAGCCTATGCGCGCGAAGACAAACAACAGGGAGCCTGTACATTTCTCCGTAGAACCACCGACGAATAGCGCTGAGAATCTTACGACTTGGACTTTTCATATGGTTACCGACTGTCATGGAAAGGTAAAGCTACAAATATGCGTAGACGACAGTGGGAGCGTTTGCGTGAATAGCATAGAGGATCGAAGAGATCAGCCTTATAACCACGCAACCATCAGCACTCTTACGGTGCTTAGTCTTTAAATATATGAATCCACATCGGAAGGAAACCCATTACGTTTATCACTTGAAGGATGAAACTTACGATGATCGCGCCTGGTGCGATATTGGGATGTGGGTTGAAGTTGGAGGCCTTGCATTGATCATTTGTAGCATTGACATTACCCAAGCGTATACCTGTATTATAGGATTTAGGCTGATTGACGAGAATAATGAACCTTTAACGCCCCTTAGAACGTTAACTAATGTTCGGAGGCCTACTCATTTTACGGTGCAACCATATCCATTTAGCGGCGAGTCGTTTCACGCGGTCACGTTTCAAATGGTGGTTAATTGTAAGTATGCTAAGTTACAGATTTACCCCGACGGTAAAGGTAGTAGTGGTGTGGCCTACATAAATAGCATGGACGGGCGCGCCAATAACCCTAATGATGCTTACAATCATAGAACCATTAGCACCATGACTGCCATACCGCTAGTTCCGCATTACCAAGGCGGGGCTAATACTATCTTTACTTATCCCCAGTCGAGGACGCCTCGTGCGGCTGACGACGATAAGCCCGACATAACATACAAGGATAAGATTAACCCTTCATCTTCTTCAGGAGTACCACTCCAATAGCTACTACGAGGATCCAAATGTTATTCCCCACGAACTTTAGCAGTTCACCGCCGGCCCTAAGTGCCAAGGAAACAACCGAACCCAGCAGCCCAGGAAGACCGGCTGCCATCTTTTTTCCCAAGTCCGTCAGCCCATTGCCTAATTTCTTTACGCCCGCGCCTGTAGCCTTAAGCGCGGACAAGATCACGCCTACTACGGTGCTAATAGCGACCGCAAATGCCAGCGGAACGCCATATTTCAAAAGGGCTCTTTTTATCTTTTCCTTGGTGGTAAGCCCCAGCTCCTTTTCCTTACCTTCTATTTGCGTTTGTAATTCCGCCAGTCTTTCCTGAAAGGTTTCTACTTCCTTTTGGGCTGCCTCCCTTTCTTCTTCAGGGCGAGTTTGATCTTCGATTATTTCCCGTTGTCGATCTATTTCGTACTCCAAGTCTTCGACGGCCTGTCGAAGTTGCCGTATTTGTTCCTCCGCCACTGCCTTGTCCAGCATCAATTGCCTTTCTCTGTCAACAGACTCCATTAATTCTTGTCCTAAGCGCTGTAGTTCCGTGTCTTTTCCCGCCGCTTCATTCAGAGCAGCCCTTAGCTGATTCCTTGCGTCGCTTTTTTCGTCCAACGCCTTAGAAAGTCTATTCCTAAAGTCTACGATTTCGTCGGCATGGCTTTTAGTAGTTAGTTCATTTTGTTTAATGAATTCGTCTTCCAATTCTCTTATACGTTCCTGCAATGCTTGGTTTTCCTCTTGGACGGCTTCGAAGCGACTGATGATACCGCCTTCTTTCTTGGTTACGTAGTCGAGTTGTCGCGTAAGGTCATCGATGGTTATGTTATTTTCCTGTATTTCCTTCTTAAGTGCTTCCTTTTCAGCAGTCTCGTCGCTCCCCAATTGGCTAAGTCTTTCTTGACGCTCCTCTTGCAGTCTGATTGCGGATCTGAGGGCATCTTCGCTACCCGGCAGTGAAAGGCGACTAACAAAGGCCTCCCTGGCAACTTCTGTATCCCTTTGAGTCGAAGTGCTTAGCATCGTCAAGTTGGGCGTTCCAAGCGCATTTGTAACTCCTTTTGGAAGCTGGTTGTTAAGCAGGTGGGAATTCTTCCTTTGATACAGGTTGTGCCATTTTTCCCTACCCGATTCTCTAACTTGAATCTGCCCTTTATCTCCTATTTGGATGTCCAAAAGAGCCAGGTTTATGTTTGGGTATCGCTCCCTTAGGTCCTCGATGATGTTCGCTATTAAGTCCGACCGCACGCCAAGGGATTCCATTTGTAAGTATTCTGGAATGGGCGTGTGGGGGTTCTTAGACTTGAATTTATCTCTCAAAGAACGCATAGCATCGCTGGCCCTGACGCCATACTTGTTCAGCAATTTCTCAAAAAGGCCTCGGGGGTCTACATTGTCATTAGGAAGTAAAGACTCATATTCTTCATCGTTAATATCAACTGGACCTTCTTCGGCAAGGGGATCAAAATCCGTTCCTTCTACTTCCATTATATATGATAAGCTCAAAGTTAAATCCCAACGTATTACCTAAGCAGGTTGGCGGGCTGAAAGCAGAACGCACCTTTCACCGGGTCACCTTTACGCCCAGCAGCGCAAAGCCTGGAGAAACGCTGTATGTGGGCGTTCCCCGCCTAACGGATAACCTAGTATTGGTTCCTGGCACCCTGGCGTTAAGGTTTGACCTAGCAATACAACCAAGCACCAAGGACAAGCGCTATGCCGTCAATAATGTGGGTAGGAACCTCGTCTCTAAGATGAGAATCAAGTTTGCCGGGGAATCCCTCTTAGATTTGAATAGGTACGATCTGTACACCACGTATAAAGATTTATGGCTAACAGCCTTTGACCGTGCACAAAAGATAGAGCAGGGAATCGGAAGCGTTATCCTTCGTAAGCTTCGCAGCGACACTAACCCGGCGCCTACTGACTCCGGCGATGCGACCGCAGTAGCAGACGCAACAAGAGTAGTAACTGCGTACGGTACCAAATACGTTATCCCTTTGGACTTTGAAGTAATTACGAACCATGGCGTGTATTACACCAGGCAATTGGCAGAGTTGCAGTTTGAAGTAACCCTGGCGGACACTACGAACATTCTAGGAGGCATGGACAGCGCAATTAGCGGGACTGTTGATCCTTATTCTATCACTAATCTAGAATTACAGTACGAAACCGTGTACAGCGAAGAGCTGGCACGTAGCGCTGGCATGGAATACAGCTCCTGGAAAGGCATTCTTATACGACCACGTAGTGATGCATAAGACGTTCCGCTTCTTGGATTAGACGGATGAGGTTATCAACCAAAGCATTAACCTCCCCCGAAGAAGTCTCACGGGGCTGATGTTGGTGTTTGCCAAGCCCTACGAAGCCGGTAAGCGCGACTCCGAAGCGTTCCACAACCCCAACATTACCAACGTCAACGTGAATATCAACGGCGTTCCAAACAAGGTCTACTCGCAGGGGATAAAGCCCGCAGACGTGTACAGGGAGGACAATGCGCAAGTTTGGCGACCAAATTAGCCCCGAGGAATTCTTTAAGGATAAGTATGCGCTGTGGATTGATATGCGCACCATTAACGACGAAGACCTACATGGCCAGGGTTTACGTCTAGTAAACACCCAGGATGGCATAACATTGGAGATCAAGCGCACCAAGAACACCAGTGCCGGCGATGGTGATAATATAAACTGCTACGTCTTCGTCGTGTCTGACGCGCAACTGAGCGTAGAAATGAACCAACTTAAAAGTGTTGCATATTAGGGTTAAATATTCCTTAGATATACAATGCTGCAAATATTTGAAAACAACGGTACGAAACTGCAATGCATAGTGCAAGGCGAAACTTTGTACTTTAAAGCGAAGGAGGTGGCTTTGGCGTTGGGCTATGAGCGCCCTAGAGATGCAATTAGAGCACACGTATCTGAGAAATACCAGAAAAGATGGGTTAATCTACAAGGGGCTGCGAATCACCGCTCCTTTACTACGCAACCAAATGCCGTGTTTATATCCGAACCTGGTTTGTACGAACTGATATTTAGCTCCAAACTACCCAAAGCTGTGGAGTTTCGTGATTGGGTATTTGAGGAAGTCCTACCCGCGCTGCGTAAGACGGGTAAATATGCAATAGACAAGCGCTTTGACGGTCCAAACAAGTCGGTATTCAAAATAGAAAATGAGTTTGACCTGCATAAAAAGGTGGTGGACTACATCCGCAAGTTTTACCCCCAAATGCTCATAGCCCCTGGTCTAGGTGAACTGCAGGATTCGGACGGCAAACGTATAAAGTGCTGGCAGAAAGGATATCAACGCGGTCAACCCGACTTAATGATCTTGAACGCGCACACACATTACTGTGGATTCTGCATAAAGCTAAAGACCCCAAAAGGCAATGGCAGGTTATCTGAGGATCAGCAACTGCTCTTACAGAGGTATGAAGAAAACGGCTATAAGGTGCTCATAAGCAGCGACTACGATGTCATTTGCAGGGAGATCACTGCGTATGCTGAACACCTACGAATTCCCTGCAGGTGGTGTTGTAAGGTCTTTAAAACCTCGGAGACTTTGGCAACACACTTAAAGATATTTCATAGAATACATGGACAAGGATAAATTTAACGAGTTAAAGTTCATACAAACGCACTGGAGGGATTTGGTGGTGGGGGAGATTTACGAGATAAAGAATTATGTGGTCTTTGAAGACTTGGACCGCCTGCGCTTGGTCTTAAAGAATAAAAAAAGAACATACACCCTTTGGGCGCCCGATAGGATAAGGTACGCCATCGAAGGGCAGGATGTTACCCATGTTATGAGTCATGGTAAAAAGGATGGCAGGTGGGTATTTGACGTAGTCAAGTATGAGCCCGAGAGTCCTCTGCATTCGTAATGTCTGCCGCGGAGCACCAATGGGATCCTTCAAGAAATACCTTGCCGCAATGAAGGCAGGTGTATTTTTTACGCGGTGCAGGAGTGGGCGTAATGCAATCAGCTGGTAGTTCGCACGTAATACAGTCCATATATTGAAAGGGCGATTAGGAATCCTCCTAAGAATGCGGCTGCGTAGGCTAGCATATACCTTTAAAGGGGGTTTTGATGATACTTAACAAACAACAAGAAAAAATAAGAATGGGATTTGCGCAAACCCCATTCTAAAAGGGTCTCAGAATGTTGAGTATAAGGTTGTTATATTGTTAAGGACGTTTATTTGTCGAGGCAGTTGAAGATATGTTCCTCTTCTCTGATGCAACCACAACGATCGCACTCCTGCCTCCAATACTCCCTTTTAGTCCACGGAACGCCTTCTGCGCGTTCGAAAGAGGGGTAAGTACGGACTATCTTCTTATGGTAATCTATGCGATTCCTTAAGTAATCCTCTTTATGCGGGCAGCGACTCATCATATCCGCACATTGGTAGCAATCCACGCCTTCTAAGTCGTAGCTCCCAAAGAGAAATCGATAGTTGACTTCATGTGTTTTCCGATGCGTCTGTAAACGTTGACGACTGCTTAGTATCTTATTACAGAAACTACACTGTCTGCTTTGTTCACAGACGCCCCTTTTCAGGTGCTCGGAGGTGTTAGGGAATTCCTTATTACAGCCCTTACAAAGCCCACAAATGCGTTTGTCTTGATGTTGTCGCATCTTTTGAACGGTGCTGAATTCTTTACCACAATCCTTACAAACTTTACTAATTGGTTTCTTTGTGCAAACGCCACGACGAACGTGGTATTGTAGTCTTTGCTTGGTGCTGAGCACCTTTTTACACATTGAACAGTTCATTTATACTTAAGTGTACCTTAACCACAATATAACGTATTTTTAACTTTATTGTTAACATTATGAAGTGTCTTTTAAAATAGGTCTGCAGGAGCATACAGCTGCGTTTAAAAGACACCTCAGAATGTTAACTATAAGGTTGTTATATTGTTAAGTATGTCTTGCGTGTGTCTTTTAAAAGACACCTAAGAATGTTGAGTATAAGGTTGTTAAATCGTTAAGGATGCTGTTCGAAAGAAAAAGAGATACCTTAGAATGTTGAGTATAAGGTTGTTAAATCGTTAAGGATGCTGTTCGAAAGAAAAAGAGATACCTTAGAATGTTGAGTATAAGGTTGTTAAATCGTTAAGGATGCTGTTCGAAAGAAAAAGAGATACCTTAGAATGTTGAGTATAAGGTTGTTAAATCGTTAAGACTACTATTTTAAGAGATGTCTCAGAATAAGGTTTGTGTAAATCCCATTCTTAATGAAAACAGCACATCTTTAACAATATAACAACCTTATCTTTAACATTCTGAGGTGTCTTTTAAAAGTAGCATGCATACATCTTTAACAACCTTATCTTTAACATTCTAAGGTGTCTTTTAAACGACACATGCAGACATCCTTAACAATTTGGCAACCATACGCTTAACATTCTTAGGTGTCTTTTAAACAGCACATGCACACATCTTTAACAATTTAACAACCTTATATTTAACATTCTAAGGTGTCTTTTAAATGACTCATACGTATATCTTTAACAATTTAACAACCATACACTTAACATTCTAAGACATCTTTTAAAGCAGCATGCATATGTCTTTAACAATATAACGACCTTATCTTTAACATTCTAAGACATCTTTTTTTCTTAGAAGTAACATCCTTAACAATTTAACAACCTTATACTTAACATCCTTAGGTGTCTTTCAAACAGCTCTACAGCGGATATCGCATAAAGTCCTGCACGCTTTCTTTTGCCCAACCGGCCATCGTCAACAAGGCACCAAACCTTTCCGCGCGCTTCAGACTGCACATTTCATCATACAATTCCTGCACGCGCTCTTTTAGCCGATCGATCTCCTCCCTTTGCATTTCTATGGTGTCTCTTTTATCTTTTGCGCCGGCGGCAATCCTTCTTACTGCTTCCACTGGGTCCATCGTATATATAATGGATCCGAACCATATTCCCTGCAATGCTCTGATAGTAGGACCCACCGGCTGCGGAAAGACCCAGTTCGTGGTAGAGCAGCTATTAGGACCCTTTAGATACCATTTCGACTATATTGTGTTATTATGCCCCACATACGTGAATAACCGCACCTGGGAAGGCATAGGAGTGAAAGATGACGACTTCTTTGTGGATATTTTGGATCCTAACGAGTTATCCAGCCATTTGAAGTTTTTGCACAAACAATTCCCTAAAGATACGCAGACACTACTCATACTGGATGACATTGCCTGCGGGGACGACGTAAAAAGACGCACTTCCGAGCTCGTTAAACTCGCCTTCAGCGGCAGACACGACAACATTAGTGTTTGGTTGCTTTCCCAGCAGCTTACCAGCGTCTCTAAGCCCTTCAGGGAAAACATAGGCTCACTTGTCGTATTTTATACTCCGAGCCGGAGTGACCTGGAAACCATCTTAAGCGACTATGGGGGCGAGATATCCAAGGAACAGTTACACGAATACATGCGGCATTTAAAGACGCACCAACATTCCAAAATGATCTTCTCTTTGAGGTTTCCGTATTCCATTAACATATATGGACATTGAGCAGCTCTTAGATGAAGTCCCCACACAGCTAGATGAAAGTAACCTTAAGGAACAACTTAACGTCCTTGTGTCATCTGGAAAGTGCAAAGAAATGATAGGCAAGGAACTTACCCATGAGCAGGTTAATAAGTTGTCAGAAGAGGAAGTTAAGAAGTTCCATAAGAGGTATGAGGCTGCCCTTGCAAGTAAGACCACGGACGCCGTAGCAGACTCCGCTATCCGACTTGCCACCAAGCTTCTCGGACTTGCGCTGCCCATAGACGACGTGGAGCAACTACAGAAGGACATAAGAGATGACTATGTTATCGCCCAAGAACTTAAGATAACCTGCGGGTGGTTGTCTTTGAAGTGCGGTAAGTTAATGGCAGTCGCCTCTGTGGCTTTGCACGTAGCTCAGCATGTCGACTTGAAGGAGGTACTAGGTTCCTTCGGAACATCTTGGAAGGACTTCAAGAAGGACAGAGAAGTCGAAAAGGTCTTCCAGGCAGCACTTACTGAGGTACCTGATCAAGTCGCCTCAAGTACTTAGTCAAGTCATTCGTAAGTACTTAGTCAAGTCACCTCAAGTACTTAGTCAAGTACTTAGTCAAGTCGTCCTTAAGTCATTGTCAAGTACTTAGTCAAGTCGTCCTTAAGTCATTGTCGAGTACTTAGTCAAGTCATTGTCAAGTACTTAGTCAAGTCATCCTTAAGTCATTCTCAAGTACTTATCAAGTCCTTCAAGTCCTTAGATATAAATGAGTGAACCAGAGTCGAAGGCAGAGCAGCCCGAGCAGAAGATTACCAAGGCTAAATCTCCAGGCAGAGTTGCCGCGGGGAAGAAGCTCGCGGAGATGAACAGGAAGAACAAAGCAAAGAAAGAGGAAAAGGTGGAGGAAAAAGAAGAGGGATCCTTTTGGAATCCCGGCTACGTCATTGGCGCGATAGGAGTCGCTATAGCAGCAGGCAGCCTCTACTTACAATGGCGGGCTACGAAGCCAAAAGTAGAACCACCAACATATCGCGCACCTGTGGAGGTTAGAAAAAGCAAAATCCCTGAAATGGAATAACCTTCTCGCTTTGTAATATAATGTCGACCGCGTTGTTGAAAACTGTTGAAGAAGCAGCTATCATTACTTCCATCGTTGCGGGTATTGGTTGGGTGGGTAAGAAAGTGCTCAAAGAAGACTTTACTGAAGACCCAAGCAAGAGCTTCGCTAATTTTGCTAAAATGACCGCTGCCGTAGGCGGGGCTATCATGCTAAAGGATTACCTACGGAAGGAAAAGTACCTGCCTAACATATAATGGTTAGCTTAGTCGCAGGCGGAGTTATTGCAGCTTTAGCATTCACTGGAGCTAATTATGGTGGTCAGTATTTGGATAGATTAGTTAGAGGCGACAAAAGCGGAGATTTAACCGCTGAGAGGAAGAGACACGACTTAGCGCTGGAGAAATATCAGCGGGACGTGGCAGCTTGGAATAAGAAGAGACAAGCCTACAGGGATTGGTTGGACAAGAACTACCAAGACAAAATGCAGGCAGACAAGAACTTCGAAAATACGGACTACGCCTTTAAGCTCTATGCGCAGGCGCACCCCGACTTTAGGTTAAGAAAGCCTCAGTTTAAGAATTACTACCAACCGTCTAAGAAACAAAAAGACAATGAGCTGGTCTTCGTAGGAGTCGCAGGGCTGGCGGGGGGCGTGGCCTTGGCGTATCTAATATAATGATCGTCTTTTTGGAAAGCGACAAGAATAACTTTACCACTTATTTGAATCCCCCCATCCGCGCGGAAAGGGTTCGGTTGGTTAGTTGCTCTTTGTACAATTCTTGGTATAATTTAGTCAATGGCTTTGTCGTCGGAACTTCCGGCACCAAGCCAAAGTTACCAGATTCCCATTACACCCCCATAACGCTGGCTAAGGAGCTAGCAAAGCATGGATATACTCTTACCACAGGATTACCCCATGAAATGAAATTCAAGAAAAATAGTGGAAGCGCTAATTTAAAGGACAGTTCATTGGTAGAACTCCTGGGCCTTACTAGTACCACGATAAATAGCGGCAGTACATATGATGTAAAATGGAAAGTCGCATCCTCTTACGAAGTTTATTGCGACTTGGTCAATAGTTACAGCAATGGAGAAAGGTCTTCTCTTATGTCCAAGTTTCTGCCCAAAGGTAATCCATTTGACCTGGTAGAATACGCTCCCATTTCTTTGTGCTATGACTTGTCTAATTTGGTAGAAAGCATAAACATCACCATTAAGGTGGACGGAAAGACGGTGGATTTCAACGGACGCAAGATCAATCTTGTTTTGGAATTCATATAATGGGCCGCGTAGAGGACAAACTCAAAAGGATTTACTATGGGCCTGAAGGCTATTGGAGAGGAGCATCAGCTATCAAGAAACTCGCGACCGCGGCCAGGGTATCAGATGAAACGGCTAAGAACTGGTTAAAAAAACAAACCCTCTGGCAGGTTTATCTTCCCGTGCCCAAGTACATTCCCAGGCCCAGCTTTACCGTAAATACCCCCAATGAAGTTCATCAGGCAGATTTGCTCTTCTTACCGCACGACACGGTGAGAAGAAAGACCTATAGGTACGCTTTGACCGTAGTTGATATCGCAAGCAGATACAAAGACGCCGAACCCATAACCAGCAAGGATTCTGGGGAAGTCGCAGAAGCCCTAGGTAGGATTTATAAGCGCGTCTTGAAATGGCCCAAGTTGCTGCAAGTGGATGCGGGGACGGAGTTCATGGGCGTGGTTACCAAAACCCTGAAAGACCACAGCACTAAGATTAGGAGAGCCGAAGCTGAGTACCACAGGGGTCAGAGCATCGTCGAAAGATTTAATAAGACCCTGGCCGAGCGTCTCTTTGGATACCAGTATTGGAAAGAGCTGGAAGATCCCTCCAAACGCAACAGGGAATGGACTCAGAGGCTCCCCCAGGTCGTCGCGGCTTTGAACAACGAGGCGGCCAGGGCTACGGGAATGAAACCCAAGGATGCCATAAAAAAGAAACACGTGGAGCACAAGTCCTACGTCAGAAGTTCGAGGGCGGTCGGACTGAAGGAAAAAAAGCTACCCCGCGACATAGTGGTCAGATACCTTTATCAGCCGGGGGAACTCGAAGGTGGCAGTAAGAGAGCCACGGATCCTAACTGGTCTTTGGAAACGTATGAGATTTCGAAGTCCGTCACCAAGGAAGGGCAACCCGTGTTGTATTACCTAGATGGCCCAAGTCGCGGATTCGTCAAGGAAGAGCTGCTCATAGTCCCCAAAGACTCAGAGTAGTGCTGCTCCACGCGCCCGATTACACTCTAGGCATGTCAGTCTCACGTTACCTCTGCAATGGCCGCGCTTATTATTTATGCGATCCACGGAGAACTGCTGATCGTCATTTGGGTCAAACCTCCATAGTAGAGGTATGTTACACTTGGCACACCGTGCCCCTTTCTTATAGACGTCGTCTACACATAGGTCGAACGTCATATTTTTTTCTTCGTCGTGCCGCTTGTAGCGAAGGAGTTTCTTGGCGATATTCTCTTTGGCTACGTCCTCTGGCGTTTTATCGTAACGCAATTGCGGATCCCAAGCCCTCCGCAACTGTTTGGCATGCTCCACACGGCTCACAGCGGTATATATCAAATTACTCCAACATAACCGCTGGTCTATGATCCATAAGGTTTCTTTTATGGTAAGCCCTTGCGCGCTGTGGACTGTCATGCAATAGCCCAAGCGCCAATCTGGATGGGAGGTTATTTTTTCAACCTTTCCCATAGGCACCCAGACTTTATCATGAGTTACCGCGTTTCGCAGTTGGACGTCGGTGCCCGGCACCCACACGTCTCTCTTCTGCATGCGGGTATCGTGGGGCTTGTAGCAAACGGGCACCAAATGGCCAGGGAATCTTTCGCGGTGTACGCTTAACAAATCTTTCTGTATTCGCGATTGTGCTGCGCGCTTGCTGCTCAACACCAAATCCTCTGGATGCCACGCGCAAAGGAAGTCCTCGTAAGACTTCGCTCGGATGCGTTTACGCAGCGTCTTGTTTTGCTCGGCATCACTGAGGCCCCGAAGTTCCGCCTTTAAGTTTCTTACTTGATCCTTGCTGCGGTAGTCGGCGTTGATTTCCTCTGCATGGTCTACCATTCCTTTTAACCATTTATGGGGCATTTCTCCGCAAATGGGAGGAGGTTGGCATGGATCTCCGGCAAATATAACTTGACACTTTCCGCGGAGGAAGTCTACAAATTCCTGCACGATTTCTAATGGCACGGTGCAAATCTCATCCCATAATATAACCGGGGGTATGTCGCGTATTGCTTCCGGCACCCACTTTTGACCGTTCCAGCGAAAGAAGCTGTGGTACGTTTGCGCGTCGTAACCCATCTCCGTCAATTCTCTTTATAGGCGGTGTGTCGGCGTTAACACCTTCACGCTGGGGAATAACTCCAAAACCCTGGTGGTCTTACCGCTGCCTCCGGGCCCATAAAGGTACGAAAAGCGTTGGTAAGAAATGGGGTCCACAACGGACGGCAATGGCTCCACGGTGGGGACGGTGGCACCTTTTACGTGTTCCCCGTGGTATTCCACACGTTCTCTCCAGGCTTTTATCTCTTCATCTTTTATACGCCATTGACCACTTTCCGCGAGTTCGTCCTCCGTGTAAAACTCTTGCATTTTTTCTAACACTTCGGGCTTCACATAGAGGGAATCCGTGGCCACGCGTGGGATATCCTCTTTGTCAAAACGCAACAGCATCGCAAGGAGATTGATATGCGCATATGCAAGCATGCTCGCCCGGAGATGGTAATATTGCGGGCGATGATCTTGGTAATAACACAACGCATTCCATTGTCGTTCACCATGGCCTTCTATGAAATAATTCCACTTTTCTACGGACACCATTGATCCTTGTTCATGCGCGCGTTTTACGAGGAAGCTCAACTCTCCGTCATCGGTTATCAAACGCCGCTGCATGTGCTTTTCTCCTTCTTTTGCACCCTGGGTGAACTTTCCTATGACGATCCTAGCAGTGGGGTTATGCTCCGGTAACCATTGCGTGAAGGCGGAGTGACACAATATGGCTTCATGCGCCGTGTACGTGAGCAGCCCGCGTTCTTCGAGAAACTTCAACAAGGGTATGGGAATCCATTCTTTCTCCTGTAGGTGCTTCCCATACCACGCGTAAATTATCGGATGTAAGCCCTTTGCTAACTTCCACGTGGTCAACCGCACAAACCCCGTGGCTGGGGCGTCGTATTTACCGGGCAAAGACACACGAAAGAACTGCGAATCTGGATGCCCGTAGCGGTCGTAATACTCCTTACAATCCCCGAGGCCTTTAAAACTTGCGGGGTAACAGTGTTTCATGTCTAAGGAGACGTATTCGTTTTCGTCATACTCCATGTTCCACAGACCTCCATGACCATGCTCTACACAGGCTTTGGCTATGTCGGCGAATTCCTTAGGCGTGGACTTCCAGCCGTTTCTTTTCTTCGCGGCTAGAAAGTCCAAACTACGAGAGCTAAGGACCTCGTCTGAAAAGTCTTCCCCTAAGGTCTCACAAGCACTTTGAATGCGCTGGTGTTCTACTAGAGGCCTGTAAAGAGTACCATCCTGCGTCATAAACTGACTTCCTTCCGCGTCCATCAACCAAACGGAATTCTCGTGGACCAATTCTGCCAACGGCGATGCTTTATAAACCTTAGTTTCCTTCTTTTTGGGGAACCTAAGTTCTCGCCAAGCGTGTCCATTGTGTTGGTAGATGATTATGGGGGCACCTCTACCTCCATATTTTTTCGTCCCTTCGTAAATGCAACCGTCCGTGATGTCCTTCACGTGTATGCGGCGTTCTAAGGCCGTCTCTAACTTCTTGATGTTCTCAATAGAGCCTCCAGTCTTATAAGTGTCATTTTCCCATTTCCTGATGGCTTCTCTCCTCTTGGGCGTAAGCTTACCGCCACGAGAGGAATCTTCGAAGAACTCTCTTACCAACTTTCCGACACAATTACCTGGATGTCGCATTGGTCGCAACTTCTTAACATCCGGCTCCTTAATCTCGTACGCGCCGTAAATGACCACGGTAACCGGGTAAGCGACCTCATAGAAGAGCATGTCAATTCCCTCCAATGCCCCTGGTCTCGTATGCTTATTCAAGACGAACAAACTCTGCTTACCAGACGCCCTGATGGGATTACGGCCCTTTTCTATCACCCACTCGCCGTCCAAATACTTCACGAACGTCAACTCCAAACGGTAGTCACCGTCCGGCATTCTGTTGATTATCCTTTCAGCCATCTCGTGATTCATAGTCTTGTCTGTCTTGCCCTCCATGAATGTAGCGAAGACAAAATCCGCATCTGAGTTATCCATCACCTGATTTCCCAGCCTGCGCCCAGTTTCGTTTTGAATGTCGTTGACGGATGCCATGTATATCTAAAGAATATCTTTCCCTCCATTTGCGACCCCAACAGAGCAGCAGTTAGGCACCTTTCGCGCTGCCGGCGGATCGCGCAAGACCCCCTGTTCCGCGGGTTACCGACCTCCAAAAACCCACCCCCCCCTGGTGTTTTTCGACTTGTGATTTTTGGCAATGCCGGCGCTTCGCGAGTCCGCCTAACTGCTGCTCACCTTTTCTTTGGAAGCAAAAACCCTGGAAAATAAAATAAAATAAAATAATTTTCAAAGCTTGCAATTATATTGAAGTAGTAATAAATGAAATTAGTCAAATTCAAATTGTAATAAACAGCGACAAGTATATTATTTTTTAATATTAGGTGCGGCCTTTACCTAAATTGAAAAGTTCCACATCACCAGTGCAATATCCATTAATATCATGTAACCCTTAATGTGCCTTAGTATGTTGGACGAGTTCGGTTCGGGTGGTGCTTAAAAGAGAAATAGTTAGGTTAATCAAAAGTTAAATAGAGTACAGAAATAAAAATAATAAGTTTGAGTTCCCTTATGAAGAAAAACAACAATTTTTAAAACAAAAGTGCTTTTTAGCATCCCCCTCCATCTCTCTTTCTCTTTATTTACTACGGTGTTTCAGGTTCATGAACATACTGTTAAGTATCTGTGACGGGAATGTCAGACAATGAAGGCTAAAAACAAGATGAGCCGTATACCAGTGTTTCAGCAAAACGCAAAAACAAGACAAATCGAACGAAAAAAGAAACAACAAATAAATAATGTAAGGAATTGTTTTCTACTACTCTTCTAAGCGAAACCTATTTCAATTATCATTTATTTCCATTGATTACTCTATAATTCTGTACATCATCTAACATTATTTAACTAGCTATATGATACAATTTAAAATATTAATGTAAATATGCTAATATATATTTAGGCACTGCCTAAAAGCGGAGCTCTTGATACGGAAATCACAGGGAGAACAATTTGAATGAAACTGAAAGGTAAAAATAAGATCGGGGAAAGAGTCTTCAATTATTTTTTATTCGAAATGATGATAATTTCTCCCATAATAAAAACCATGCAGTGAAATCAAATCAAAATGCACTACATGGTTTTTTGTTTTTTTGTGCGAGTATACTCTCCCACTTAGGAATTTTGTACACAACTTACCACCACCCCCAGGGGCTAGTTTTGTTCATGGAAGATTCTTCAAAAAGTTTTCCAAGGCCGACAGTTTTAGGCTTTGTATCTCTTTTACTTAAAGAAAAACGAAAGCTAACTACAGATAATCCAATACAATATCAAGTTTAGTGAAATTTACCTCGGATGTCTTTCATTGAGATCGAAAATTAGGACAAATCAAGACCAAATACAGACTTGAAAACTGGTCAAGGTGAGCAAAAAATGAGGTTTACTTAAAAAAACAAAGCTTACATTCATATAAACAGTTGACAAGAACAACTGAGACAAAATAAAAAATAATGCAAAATGCAAAATGACTCATTTCTTTGGCAGTAAATTGGCGTTTGTAATGTTTTTGAATATTTTTTAGCTTTTTAGAGTGAAAGTCTAGTAGGTCTTTATACAATAACATCTTTCAAGAACACAAATTTAAGCTCATTTTTATAATCATACTTGCTCGAACAGCTTAATAATCAGTTGAATATTTGGTAAAAATTTATATTTCCTTTTATGATTAAATAAATTATCCGTGTAGAAAAATATAAAATTATTGAATGAAAGTCTTCTTTGTTTTGCCGACTGGACCCGCGATAGGAGGCGATCAAAGCTTTTTCTTGAACGCAAAACTTACGATAGCTGGTTAAAAACAACCGAATTGTTAAAGATTTACAAAGCTAAATAAAAGACGAATATTTTTTTGTAATATGCTCTTCATGTTATATTTCCTCCAGCATTAAAATAAATTAAGCTTATCGATAGAAATATAAAAAGTTTTGAGAGAAAGTCTTTGATTTCTCGATTGGTCGAGAAAAATGCTTGTCAAAAAATATATATACATACGATTGTTTGCTAAAAGCATGAAGAACACTTCTTGATCCATCTTTGACTACATGAAAGGGCTTTTTAAATTATTTTTGGTCTATAACTTGTCCTAAAGCGATTTTTTCTGTACATTTGAGAGCCGCATTTGTGAGTAGTTTTGCTTTGACATCAAGCGGGATTCCTGTGTTGTGTACACGCCCGGACGGACGGACGGAAGTGACGTCAGCCAAACCATAAAAAATCAACTCGATGGTTTACCATTTTTTCTTAAATATGGGGCTCCGCTATCAATGAAAAGAACTTTGTAACAAAGTAAAGGTTGCTTGTACTAGAATAAGCCATCGGCTTCATTAAAAGCATCCTTGTCCTATTTTGATTTTTTGTTGTGGCATTCACAAAGTTTATTTTCGCTCGTGACAAAACAAATAAACTCTAAACTCTAAATCTTCAGCTTATGTATAACATTCTACTCCAATGGTTAGCTCATCTTAGCTCATTTCCATAGCTAGCAGCAGACAAACTTTCATTTTCTCATTCATTTCCGTCAAAGTGAATTCAAATTTTGAGTTTTCAATATATCTTTCAAAAACCATATATAATTATATCCAACTACCAAAGCTACCTCATAAAATTATCTCCACTCAAATCAAATGTGTGATCGATCTGTACGTAATATTGACAGTCCATTTCGGAGCAACCAAGGCCAGGCTCAGTGAGAGCTAGTCACCCATATTGAATGACAATATTTATACCCATATTGATATTGAACAAAATCAAGGAAATGATGCAATACAATATTTAAGGAAACGTATCAGGAATACAGAAGAGTAAACATAAGAGTATATTATGAATGTGCAGAGTAAAGACTGGCATTTAAAAAAACTTATATTCATATAAGTTAAACGTTATAAATTCAAATGCTACTAAATATTAATATAACATGATTACTTATTAGGGAACTTACTTGTAATGTTCGAAAATGTAGTTGTTTTAGTGGTCGGTGCTCCTATAGCAATAATAAAATTAATAAAATAAGGTACACATTTATGATGTGCGTTTATTCAGACTGCTGATTCCTTATACACAGGCGAGTGATATCATTGACATGCGAGGTACTTTGGTGATAATTAGCTCTCTCTCTCTCTCTCTCTCTCTCTCTCTCTCTCCTTTCTACCATATAGTCGCGATTGACTCCAGCCTGCCAAAAAAGGTTTAACGAGCTATTGTTAAATTATTTATGCAATACTAACAAAATCAAGGAACTGATGCAAAATTACTATTTTTTCACTATTTATCTGGAATATAGAAGTCGAGTAAAATACTACAAAGGTGCAGAGGAAAGACTAACATTGATATTAAAAAAAAAAAAAAAAAAAAAAGAAAGAAAGAGAGTTATGTCCATTAAAATGGTATATATAAAATGAATATTAAGAATTAATCACTTAGAATAGAACATTCTAAACAAGACAACTATAGGTTTTGAATACGCTTTCATGTAGTACTGAAATTAATAAGAGTGTAAACACATAATATATGCATATTATAACTGTATATCGGTATTCTAGTGTTTTATGTATGTTGAGGCCATCAATTGCCTTACTTGTAATGTTCGGAGGAACAGCTGTAGTGTCTGGGGTTGGAGAAGGCCCTGCTGTTGGTTTTTCTGTCGAGGGAAAACGTAATAATTAAAACAATATCGCTCGGGATCCTTGTAGAGTGCACGCACTAAAACCGTGAACATTAAATAGTACTAATTAGTACTATTTCATACCGAATCATTTGTTTTCTATTGTTTAATTATCACTATTTTGTGCTAAAAATTGGTATTTGTTTCACGGATTTAGTGTGAGCACTCTAGTTTTACCGGTTGTCTGGGCTTAACTCTATATGGTGGATTATTTTTTTCTCTTTTTTTCGTTTCTTTATATCTGCAAGTTTTGATTAATATTTTCGACATATGTGTACTTGAATATATACGAGATATGGAGTAACGGGAAAAATGGCTGCTCTTCACGAAAGTGGTCAGCGGTATACCCATGAGCACTGCAAGAATGTGCAGCATAATTTTATTTTTTTAGTTTCAGTTATTCTGTTTGCCTCATTTGTTGTTGTAGTGGTAGTAGTATGACCAAATAGTGATTGGTTGCTTTGTTGACTTGAAGGTTGGTTTATAATTGGTTGGTTGGTTGATAAGGTGGAACAGAGAGAATATGTAAGTAAATAATTCTATAACTTTGATAACTTAAGGAAAAATGGAAGAATGATGAATAACAAACATACCAAGTGCTTAAAGCTTATGCTATATTTAGGATCGACTTACGATTGTCTTTAATCATTAAAGATTTGCGAGATCTGCTTGATTTGTATGAGTTAATTCCTCAATGATAAGTCGATTCAGTGTGTGTTAAAAGCTGTCTAGGTTCGTCTATAAATAGCTAACCTGATTTCCTATTTGGATTTGTTTTTGACTAAGAATATGGTAAATAATTATTGACATTCAAAAAACCATCTGATATCGATTGCCCATAACCATGTGTAGTATAATAGACTATCTATCAATTATTTTTTAAGAACAAAGTTATGAATATGTCTAACAATATAACCAACATATCGCATTGTTGTCGAAATACTACAAAAAATATATTTTGCTTCATAACATTGAACCCAGGCGTTGATGTTTGCTGAGAAGTTAGTGATCATCCAGGTGAGAGTAGTCTTAAGGAAGACTTGAACCACAGAAAGTCTTTGAAATGACTAAGTCCAGCTCAGGTTGTCCAAAGGTCAGTCACCACCAACAATATCTTTCTCAACACAACACTCACCCCGGCGACAACAAATGTGCATAAATATGTATATCGTATTATTTTCCTAAAGGAAAATACGGTCTATGTGGATTAGGGAATTAGAAGTTAGGAATCAGAAGTTTATATGAAATAAATAAGTTATGTTACTCCCAAAAGAGTGTATGGCTTACCTTTTCCTTTCTCTGCAACCTTTAGGTGCACATAATATGGTAGAACTCTTGATACATCGTCACTGATGCTTGCAATGTATTCATTAGTGTCATTGACAGTAAGGTTCTTCAACACAAACCAAGCACGACCTATTGTCAAGTTTCCAAGAAATTCTACTCTTCCTTTCAACGTGTCGCCAATATCTTCGTTTATGTACACCCTTCCATCATTTGAATTAACGCTGATAAACTGATGATCAGGGATGTTGCCCTTTCTTATTCCCCAGCTGGCAGTAAGGATTTCTTTTTGGTCCGTTGTGTTCCACATAAACAAGGCATCTTCTCCAGTAGAACCTTTGATATCTATTGGACCCTTTATGGAGCATACTTTGTCAAACAAGAAAAAAATTATAAGGTATTGATATATGTTTGCTATTACATGGTAACATTGAGCTGCTGCCTACGATAATAGCGGAGATCCAGCGCGAGCGGAGCACCATAGGTATAGAATGTGGTAAACTACAACTCATTGTTCGTAGTCATCGCATGGGAACCCTGTGCGTAACGCTAAAAGTGTCGCCCGCCAGGTGTACATCGCGTTTCTGATTGGTCGTGCTTTTAAATCACACGTCACTTGCATCATGACGAGTTTTATTAAATTAACTATCTTCTTGTGTGTGTGTAAAATTGTAAAAACGAAACAAAAAATCATGCAAGAAATCATGGAAGAAAAGACTTCGTTCGACACAGTGTGCAGATAGGGGTTACGACATTTTCTATTTTGTTTTATTTGTAGATAACATAGCTACAACATTACCCGAAAACGAGCGAAACGGACTAGCATGATGAACGAGCAAAAAAAAAAGTGTACTTGTTTTGTTATCGTACTAAGAGTGCGTCGTAATTCTTACATGATTTAAAGTAGCCATTTGAAGAATAAAAAAAACTATGTTTAGTAGGATTACATATCAGCGAGGTAACTTTTTGAATTCTACAAATTAAACAAATCCAAGAGATGTGTGGCAAAGTTTATAGCTAAGTAACATTGCTAAAATTACCGGCCAAAGAGCAACGAACTAGAATGGCAAACGATCGAAAAAAGTGTACCTGTTTTGTTATTATGGCAAAAATACTTTCATTTTGACTTTCGTCCAATAGTTTTATATCTTTCTACATACGGAATGACATATATGAAATCACACCAATATTCAACTGTTTATTGAGCTTTTTGAGCTATAGTATGATTATAAAAATGAGCTTAATTTAGTGTGGTTGAGAGATATGTTATTCTATAAAGACCTTAAAAACTTATTTACAAATGCCAATTTACTGACAAAGAAAATTGTTTTTTTGTAATTTGCATCGGCATTTTGCATTATTTTCTATTTTGTCTCAGTTGTTCTTGTCAAGTTTAAATGAATGTAAACTTTGTTTTTCGAAACTTTTGTAGTTCGTGATCTGATTTCCGTATCTTTTTAAACATGAAAACAGATGAAAACTGATAAAATAGAATCTCAAAATATAGGAAGCTTAAAGTGCCTATCACCCTTCTGACAATATTCTCAGTATTGATTCTACATGGGGTAAGATGTTGAATAACCCGATAAAATTACATAGTTTGAGTGCGGCTTCTTGAAGTTATGAAGGTTTTTCCATGCCATATGCTATTGCTGTGACGTATGAGGAGGCATTTATGGTTATTTGTTGTTCCTCGTAATTCGAAACACCGGCTTCTTTGGGAAAACTAACTTGCAATCATTTCTTTAAGAGCAATGGGGAAAACAATGGCGTATTTCAAATTTAATTTATCTGTACCAGTAGTGTTTTGTACATTAAATAAATAACTCCTCATACGCCACAGCATTGGCATATGGCATGGAAAAACCTTTTAAGACTTCAAGAAGTTGCACTTAAACTATATATATTTTTAGTGTTATTCAACATCTTACCCCATAATTAATAATGTGAATATTGTCAGAAGGGTGATAGGCACTCTAAGTTTACAAGCTTATCGAAAAGTAGTTAAAGAGTTTATTTATGAGAGGAATAAAAATATTTTAATGAAGAATTAGGATAAGAAAACTATTTTCAGGACCTTCATTTCACAAGTTTAGTTAGTTTATAATGACCTCCAGCCAATTTTCTATCTCATGATGCTACCAAAACATTTGTTTTTTTGATTTTCATTGCGGTAAAAATACGGTTCATATAAGAACATGAAAATTCCTAAGGAAAACCAAGCATCGTTATGTAAAAGACGTAAGTAAGCTTATTTTTTGCCCACCTTTTTTGACCAGTTTTCAAGTATGTCGTTTTAAGCTTATGGTCTTGATTTGTCCTAAAAAAATCCGTAATCTCCAAAATTTCGATTTCGATGAAAGACATCTAAGGTAAATTTCACTAAGCCTGATATTGTATTGGATTATCTGTAGTTATCTTTCGTTTTTTAAGTAAAGTTAACCAGGAATTAAAAGTTTAAAAATGTCGTCCATGGGAAACTTTTCCAAAGAATTTTCCAAGAACAAAACTAGCCCCTGAGGTGGCTGGTTTTTAGTTATGTACGAAATTTCTAAGTTCGAGAGTATACTCGCGCAAAGAAAACGATGTAGTGCATTTCGATTCGATTTCACTGCATGGTTTTTATTATGGAAGACGTTATCTTCATCTGTAAATTAAACAAAAATGAAAAATTTCCCCCGATTTTATTTCACTTTTCAGATTCATTCAAATTGGCCTTCCTGTGACTTCGCGTATCGGGAGTTCCACTTTTAGGCAGTGCCTAAATATATGTATTATATGAAATAAATCCGTAGATGACAAAACATAAGGAAGGTATATAGCAAATTCATTAATATAGTATAAAGCTTGTTTCCTAGCCGTTTTCTACATATTGAACAGTAAAATATTTTAAGAACATTTCTAAACAGTTATAAAACGGAAAAGGAATGAAAAGGGGAACAAATTAAGGTTGGTAAGGGATTGACGTAAATGAATATAGTCAAATTTGAATTTATTGATTCTTTTTACATTTTGAATTCAATTTGTAGTTATATGTCAAGCACGGAAAAGAGTGTTTCTTTCGATTTCCAAACCACCGAGTAGTGAGTTGAAAAAAGAAAGCAGAGCCGAGTTTTTTGACCGACTTCGAGGTATGTGGTTGGATAGAGAGTGAAACACTTTTCGAAGTGAAAAATATAACTTCTCAAATTATTGATGATTATTGAAATTCAAAGCTTAAGTTACACAACTTTTACGCATCCTTCACCCTAATAACTTTCTAATAATAACTCTATGCGTTTTTAGGTGGTTTTCAAACGTAGCAGCAGTAGCTACAGCACATTACTTTTTCTCAGATCATTTTGAATACAAAATTAACGCTACTATTTTAAAAATAATGTTTCAATCATATAGTGGGAACAAAAACCTTCCCTCATGGGTATTAGAAAGGGGACGATATACATATTATAAAAGTACAATTTTCTAAATCCAAAATGGAGGATATGTAAACCTACTTCAATTGGGTGTGTATTAAATTTCTCTATTATGCAATTATGCTAGGTAGTCAATCGATATAAAATGACGTTTAAACCCGTTTGATAAAACGAAATAGACTTATTTTGATATGTTTCTATACACATGCTGCTTAGTCTAAGATTTAAGCAAAGCTTGGAAGAAAGCCAGTCATTTATAAGCCCTTCATGTTCCTTGATCATTTTTGTTGCTTTCCCCTATTCATTTTTACATATTTTGCGATTGAGTTGAATACGTTGCATTCCATCATTTGTATCAATTCAAAATATATTGAAAAGCATTAACAGATCATTTGGATAGAGCAAATAAGACAATTCTTACCTTGTTGTTTGATTTGGTAGAAAATTAAAAACAGCAGAAGGTAAAATTGTTGAAATACGAAGGGCATTGTAGTGTTTTCTATTGAAATGGAAATTTAATTCTTATTCTTAAAGATAAGGCAAGCGAATGTCAGGGTTGTAGAGTAAGACGGCTTTATATATACAGGCATGCGCCATAAAAATGCATATATTAATCAAATTGCAATTCAAAAGTCTTATAAATTGGGATCGTTTTCTAAGTTAAGGTTGTTATTCAAGGCTTTGGTACAAGTTTCTTTTTTTAATATATACACAAGCAAAGTCTTTGTTTGTAGCATCAACTACGGAACACGTTTGACCCAATAACCTTACTACGAGGTCTCTTTGTCTTGTGAGTATATTGGAACAGAAAGTAACCTACATATTGAATAATCTTGATTTTTATTATAGAACACATTTTGTTGGATATGTGTCCAAGTTCAATCAATTGCTATCACCATTCCATTAATTGGAACAGGAAGGAATCCCTGAACACCGCACAAGGCGAAGGGGTTAGCCCAGTTAAGGGCTCTTCACAAGTTGCTCGGCAATTTTTGGGCAACTTTTCCGATTTCGAGCAACTTTTTCACTTGCGAGCAACTTTGAGCAACTTTCGTTCTTTTTTTAACTTATACATGAATTTGAACAAATTACCACGCCAAATAAGGACAAAAAGTTAGTTTTTTTTTTACTCTAATGATTTCAATACTTGTGTTTGCAATTTATATACACTTTGTGAAGTTCTGGTCTCCCTGTGGTAAACTGTTATGCATGTGGACAGCGGTTGTAAAATCTCACGAGACACGGCTTAGAAACGCGTGCGCATGCGCGAAAATCCCAAAAACCAAATGGCGGACGCTATAGCAGTATTCGTGCTTCAAAAACCTGAGGCTTTGAATAATTTTTACAGCTTACTGGCAACCAAAATATCTAATTGATCGTTCATAGCATAATTTAAAAAGTATTTAGAGGGTGGCAGTGATGTTTAGAATGAGGTCAACCTGATGGTTATCGAGATACGCTAAATTACTTTTTGGTACAAAAGTCGACAATTGTGAAACAAATTGATGTAGGTCATGTTTACGTTTTAGTCAAAAATAAGGTCAGATCAACAGAGATAAGCTTAAAATTGTGGTATTTTTACTCATTAATATCTGTTGTAAGTAACTGCAAATGGCCATTGTATTTGAAGTTCGGCCGTGCTAGATTTTCCCTTTCAAAGTAATAAAATATTCGAAGTTAGACATATTAATAGTACAATCAACTATTGCTTGCTCAACATGGACAATTGTAATCTATATTATATTTTAACATAAATTTATTTCATTGGAATTCTTTAGATGTAGTTATCAGTACTTGAAAAATAAAGTTCTTGGTGATAAAACGTACTCGTGGACAACGAGACACCTGTTTCGAAGATCTTGTTTAGAGGAACGCTAAGACCAAGGATAAAAGCTTTAGTCAATGATGAAATGTTGTGATACAAAGGATAAATATCTTCTTATACTTTGGAAATCATTTTTATGTATCTCTGATCCTCGACCTACGCAAGTTCAAGTCTTTAGTTAAAGGGTATTTACCAAAAACTCGGCAAAGATATTGGAAGATTGTCTTTTAGTTTGTACTGAATAGGCTTCATATTTTTCTGCAAAATTTCAAAACTGACTTTTTTGTTCTGATGTTTTTTTTTAAATCTAAAGTTTGTTTTATTGAATTATTTTTGAGTGACATACTGGATCTGAAATGTCAGAAAACACTTTGACATTTTTTCCTGGTTCTGCCAATCTTGTCGATTCAAAAACTAGGTTTGGGTTTACCAATTTTCATAATAAAACTTTCCATTGGCACAAGCTTTTCAATATGAAACTATTTCAGCCCTTTTTGTATCATCTTTTCACAAGTGGGTGCTGGGTTATTCTACTATAGCTTTAACCTAGCTCTCTGCATATTGAGGGTGTTAGACAGAAGGAATAAATGTATATAGAAAAATTATATGCTGACAGTGGTCATCATTAATTTTAATAAATACATACAATGGAATAAATAAATTATTTCTTTTTTATATTTTCAAAATATTTTCACAGCAATGGTCTCACCCTCAGTAACACTTATAAGGAACATTTCAGTCTTAGGATTAGAAATGGAAAACTGATTTAATACAAAAGGAATTAATGATGAACCAATGACTAGGAAGGTATACCCATAGTGAGCGATGTAATCATTTTATGGGTGGGATACAAGCATACTCCTAACAACCATCTTATCATTTAGTACTTTTAGTGTATCAAAACAGTTGAAAATTGAAAGATGGGGTAAGCTGGGGTATATGTTTATGAAGCAATATGAGGGGAAAATAACTGATAGCAAAAAAAGAAAATGAAAAACCCCAACATTGTATTTAGGAATTTTTCCAAGGCCTTTTAATTAAAATTTGCAATTGTGTATCATAAGGGTACTTATGGTATATTCCTTTACTCTATTCAAAAAAATTGTATATTGGTAGATGGAAAATCTATCTACTTTGGTTTTTAACTTTGGTAATATCATAATTCTCAATTCTCAGAAAGTAGAAAATGTATTCTAATTATTTTGATCTATAACAAACAACACAGGCCACTATAGGTGTACTAAATATAAAAGAACCTCCTTGTGCACCATATGGGTGGGTAAAAACAGGGCAAAACTACTGATTAAAACTATCTAGATTGCTATAAAAGTTGACTGATGCAATACACAAAGCAAATATAATGCTGACATCACTTACCTTACAATCAACAACATGTGATTGAATCAACTAACAAAAACAAGGAATATGATGTATACATTAAACATTACTCCACTGGGAGGGAATTAGCATTTTGGATGGACCCAAAATAAAGCAAGTGCAAATTATGCCACATGGAAAGAGCTTTCTAGTCAGTATTGCAATTGATGAAGAATTTCATTATATCTAAACTAAACACAGATGTGATAAAGCCAAACATTCTAAATGTTGTTTCACCAATACTTATCTAGAGGAGTACCTGATTATGACAGGTTTTTGATAAAACTCGGAACCTTGACAACTTCTGCTTGACTATAGATGCAGCACTAACATTAAGTGGAAACAGTTTTAAAAGCTAACTTTTTTGTTTGTAGTTGTTTTAATATTCTCCTGCGCATGAGTCAAATGTTTAAAGTCAAAGGAAAAAACATCCTAGCTAAACTGGCTGAAGATATGAGGAAGATCAAACTGAGTACTTTACATTAGAGATTCTCCCATATCTACTTAACATAAATATTAAAAACTTCTTCATTGATATTGTAGAAATATCAACATTAAATGAAAAAAGTAAGATTGCCATGCAAGCACAAATGAAGTGGCATTTGATTAATTGCTAATGACGAGAATAATAAAAACCCTTTTCATGAAAAAAATTATTTTTTTCTGAGGAAAAAATGCTTTTATCAATGGTAGGTTCGCGTCTGCTTTCAAACTAGTTGAATGATAAGTATTTCCATTGTACGTTGTTGTTTTTTCGCTAAAAAAAAAACCTTAAAGGAAGAATTATCTAGGAATCTAACACACGATATCGAAATTACAGCAACCCAGTTGAACAGATTTAACATAATAATCGGAGTAAAGCATGCTCATCTATAGTTTTGATTACATATTTTCAAATTGAAAGCACTCACGACTATATTTACATTATTATCTTGACAATCGAGCAGCATTTATAGGTCAGAACTTTGGAAAAGACTTAGAATAACGGCGCAATAATTGATTTTTTTGCTCTCTTTTTATTCAAATACATACACTTCGATGACTTGTTTTTGGCCGAATAAGACTAAAAACAATACAATTAACCATTCACATAAGATCAAGATACTCATCTGACTTGTTTTCTTGATCAATTACGTCATTTAATCCAGATATGTTAGTAAAAAAACTTCGATTTTCGAAAAAAAATAGCCTCGACAAGAATTCTTTCTTTTCAACCATTTTGAACTGACCGCCCGCGCTAAATTCAGCGGAAAACCACAATGCGCATCCTCAGTTAATATATTGGATTAACTAATCACGCGTTTTTAAGCCGTGTCCATTTTCGAGTAATTCTGACACAGAACAAAGCCCATTAACAATAGCAGACAATGCTGGAGCTAATTTGAGTATGGAGCCAACGAAAGCTAGTATTGCCCGAGAAAGGAAAGTGCAGAGCAATCCTGCAGAAAAGAAAAGAAATGTCCGCGGTACAGTGGATCCAAATGTTTCTTCGTGGGACCGAGAATGAAGGAGTTCAAAGACGAATGTCTTACTTTATAAAATATTATATAGTATATTTAGTATTACCCTAAGTAAATATAGACATTACTTACTTATTCACTGGATTCTATAATATTAAATCATCAAACTGATTGCAAATAAGAACTTTTTATTGAGCAACTTTTAAGCAACTTTGAGATTTTTGAGCAAATTTGGAGCAACTTTTGGATTTTTTGAGCAACTTTTGAGCAACTTTTTGGACTTTTTGGGGCAACTTTTTGGAGCAACTTGTGGACAGCCCTAGCCCAGGTGGCGGTTAAACAAGATTTGATTTGTACAAGAAGTTATTCATTTTTAAAAACAGACCACAGACAACTCAATTTTTTTTACTACCTAATATGGAGTAAATGCTGAGACACATTTATCATTGCATAATAGTAATAATAAATATATATCACGCAAAAAAAAAATAAATAAATAAAAAAAAAAAAAAGCTTACTTACGTCTTTTACATCTTTACATCTTTGTGTGATTTTATATGCCATTCAATATTTAAATGAATTATCTGTGGAAATATATAAAATTATTGAATGGAAGTCAAACTGAAAGTATTCTTACCTTAATAACAAAATAGGTACACTTTTTTCATTTACTTGTGGTCATTCTAGTTCGTTGCTCGTTTGCCGGTAATTTTAGCAAGTTTGTCACACACCTCTTGGATTTGTTTAATTAGTGTGGAATTCAGAAAGTTCCCTCGCTGATATATACTTATCCTACTAAACTTAGTGTTGTTTTTTTTCCCAGTCAAATGACTACTTTGAAAAACATGTAACTACGAGTACAATAACAAAACAAGTATATCTTTTTTGCTCGTTCATCATGCTAGTTTGTTGCTCGTTTTCCGGTAATTGTAGCTATGTTATCTACAAATAAAACAAAATTAAAATGTTCTAACCTCTATCTGCACACTGCGTCGAATTCTTTTCTTCCATGATTTCATACAATTTAACAAAAAAAAAAAAAAAAAAAAAAAAAAGACGTCCAAGTGACTTATTTGAAAGCTCGACCAATCAGAAACGCGATGTACACCGGGCGGCCGCGGGCGACACTTTTAGCGTTACGCACAGGGTTCCCATGCGATGACCACGAAAACTGAGTTGGATAGTTTAATGTGGTTAAAAGTAATTTTAGCAAAGTTAGACTCGAGGTCAATGACATCTCGCAGTAACCTTGTCCCGATGCATACCGCTATCTACCGCTGTCAACGCATTTATTACCTCACGCTATCTTTGATCGACTCAGCTAGCAAGTTGTTTATAGCATGTCGCAATCTATTCTAGTCGATCTCTGTGGCCTGTTTGAGATATGGATCATAGCTATCATTACGAAATACGATAAGGCGCTACACACGTGATCACGCTAGCTTAATGCCAACCACGCGAACCTTTACTCGGCAACGCTATCGCTAGCACTCGCTATACGACGCTATTACGCTATTACGCTACAACACGAGTTTAATTTTCCCGCCCGCCATCCCTACCACTGGTACAGGTAAGTAGAGGTAAGTATTCCATTGACTGATCGCGGTCAATGTGACAGGTGTTCGGTGGATGGTGACAGGGTGACCATGGTTACCGCTTATTTGTGCCTGGCTCCGCCCATCCCACCGAATAAGCACCTAACGCCAAGCTCATCATTAACGATGAGTTTAACCACATTCTATACCTATGGTGGCCCGCGCCGGAGGTCCGCTGTAATAATATAATGCTTATGAATTTAGAAGTATAATCTTTTGAATGTTAGAGACTTTTGTTCTTACGTTATTACCTCCAAAACTGCGGAAGTCATATCGGCCAACCTCCCTCCCCCTTTCATAAAAAGGAAATTGACATGGAGTCTAATCTATATTTAACACTAGCGTGCCACCCGTGCCCCCACCCCTCAAGTTTTCTTTTGGAAACAATTAAAATATAATTGTTTCGTGCGAGATTCCTTTGGGTTTGGCGGGAAAATGATTCATCGCCTGGCTCTCCTCCTATAACTGAGACATTGCTACGCTCGTGCTACGTAATTAATCCAATTAGGTATGGAGAACAGTAGGAAAACAACCAAACGATAATAAAAACAAACAAACAAGCAAACAAACAAACTAGCGAACAAACGAAGTATACACGAATGAATAAATTCGTCTGTATATAATTTTATGAATTGAAAAAAAATAAATCAATAATCAATCAAACAGTTAGTCAGAGAGACAGCCAGTCACTTTTTTATGAATTTATTTATAGTAGACAATGATTATTTTCATGTGTATTTAATATTTAATACTATATTGATCTAGATAATATATGAATTTATCTAATAATAATGATGAAAGGATGAATTATACACCGTGAAAAGAACTTACTGACGTTTCGGACGATAGTTCTTACTCGTACTCCGACGTGAAGTTTTTTCATCTTTTCACGGTGTATAATTTACCTTTTTATCATTACTGGTTCAACCCACTGAAACACCGACGCAGCTCACACTAATTTTAAGCTAGTTACCCCTTCTATAAATCTATCTGACCCGATAAGGATGACGTCATCATCATTAAGTAGTGTTTAAAAAACGAGTAGGATTGTTTTATCAGGTATAAAAGCACTAGGCGTAGCCGATTGCTTTTATACCTGATAAAACACGATCGATCTACGAGTTTATTGAACTGCTTAAAACACTCATGAACAATTTATAAGATTTTGGTTCAACTGGAGCCACCATACACGTCACGAACATGGATTTTTATACTTCGATAGAGATTTGACGTCATGGGCATGGGATATTGCGTACCAAGGCAAAGACAGGCACGTTAGTCAAAGATCATTACGGTTGACTATGACCTTGATGAAGCTCTATGTCTTCATCTAAACTTGGATGCATACTTCATCCCTGATGAAGTCATCCTTATAGTATTCGAGTGGTCTTTATATAAAGATCACATGTGTCTTTATATAAAGACATATGTGCCCTTATATAAAATCACTTGAATACTAATGAGGAGGGCTTTATCGGGTATAAAGGTTCATGCATGTAACGTGTATGATGGCTCCAATTGGACCATAAGATTATGAATTATTAATGAGTGTTTTAACATTATTTATTATCAGAATGACAATTACATTATTTGTTAACAAAACAAACGATAATATGAATTCGGATATACATTAACGTTTTCTCTAAAATCGTTAATATAGAGCGCTTTCATGTGACGTCAAAGTGGCCCTCGGCGTATCAGAGCAATACATTTTCTATCCTCGGGGAATTAAATTTTTATTTAGACAAAAGCTGTGCAGAAAGCTTCTATTTTTTGGTACATTAATATGGCTACCTTGTCACGTGAGTGAAAACGCTTGATATTATGAATTCATTTTTGTTATTTCTTTTGTCTAGCTGACTTGTTGATATAATGAACAGTAAAGACAATGATAAATCGCTTCGAGGAATCTAGCCGGTATTACTTTGTACCTAAATGTATTAGTAAAAATATATTGTGTATCATTCCAGAAAAACATATTCATATATAGGCTCTAAATTGTCACCATGACTTGAATTTTGGCTGCAACAAATCTCACTATACGCGTCACGATCTGGTAATGGTGGAGGGATGACTTCAGTTGAAGACAGAAAATCTAATTCTGCATAGATGATCTGGCCTGGGTGCTGAAATAACAAAATAAGTTATTGGCCAACGAATTCAGTTATTTATTTTAAAATCTACCTTACAGCAAAAAAGATGGGTTGCATGCCAAATCGTCTCTCCATGCATGATATTTGATAGGGCCTTGCAATAGAACATCAAAATAACATTATTTTTATTGACATCCACTAAACCGTTATTTTTTTGGACTTCAAATTTCATGATTCTGTTCGTGTAAATAAAAGAAATGTAAAATGAAGCATGGTCCCTAAATATACAAATGATACTTGTGCAGTATCACACTAATTGAAACCTTGATATTTAAATATAGCTTTAATTGCTGTCATTTCAATTAGTAATAAAACCAAAAACCAAAAACCAAAAACCAAAAACCAAAAACCAAAAACCAAAAACCAAAAACCAAAAACCAAAACCAAAAACCAAAAACCAAAAACCAAAAACCAAAAACCAAAAAACAAAAAAAACTCGATAATGAGCTATTGTAAAACCAATAAAAATATGGTGATAATATTCTATTCTAGCATCTTTTTCATACCTCTTTCCTGCTCCTGTCTACCTGGGCATGGATTGGTATGTACCCTTGTTCTCTTGTTCTCTTGTTCTCTTCTTTTTTGACAAATCAACACTTGCATATATGGGTTTGTAATCTTCTATAGCCTCCAGAGGCGAAGAAGGCATCCTTAGGTCAACGGAATTGGCTTTAGTTCTTAAGAATATACGTCTTCCGAATATAATCAGTTTACAAATCAAAACATGAATACGTACTCATTTTCCCCTGTTTGTTCTTTTGTATCTGCTGATATAAATAATTAACCTGCGCTATAAAATTCGTTCTTGCAGTTGGTAAATAATTTTATTATATAATTACCAATGAAATATCTATTTTTCTCTATTTCTTAAAATTGATATCTTCACACGTGAAAATAACACCATTGCGATGGCTATTCAAAAATACACGGAAAGAATTGCCTGAAAAAGCCAAAACATACTGCGCTCACTTGTGAGAGATCTTTTCAACACTCGAAGATAAATTTCGTATCTCCAAGCGCCCATGTAATATCCTCTATATACAGTCAATTCAAAAAATGTAGTCGTCGACCAACTCAAGCCTACGCGACTGGACCGAAAGGAACTCTGGATAGCAATCATTGAAGCCGAGTTGACTCCATAATTTTATCTGACTAGTTATGCCTGGTTTACAGCACGAACCTTCGTAGGCGAGCGGGAAGGGATGAGGGGAAAAATGAGGGAAAAAATAGAAGTTCGCATTTAATAAGAAAGAAAGTAAGAGACAAAGAAAGAAGAAAGAAAAAACGAAAGAGAACAGTAAACACATACGAAATGAAGAATATGCAAAGCAGAATAGGAACAAAAGAAGAAAACAACTTTATAAAAGGAAAAATAATTAACATGAAAGAAGAGCCGAATATAAATTTAAAAAAAAAATTGTGTATTGTATCATACCGGCCATTTATTATTATTATTATTATTATTATTATTATTATTATTATTATAATATCTAATTAAAAAAAAAATTATCATTAAAAAAAAAAATTATTATTATTATTATTATTTATTATTTATTATTATTATTTTTTAATTTGCACCTGAATGGAAATTATTTTTGATTGAGCTTTTACCTTGTTGTACCTTTGGTGTTGAAAGTACTACATTGGTTGAACTTATTGAACTTATGTCTATCGACTTAGACGTAGATACTGACAAAAAATTATAGATGCATCAGTCGGCATAATTGAATTTACAGCTCAGTTTTTGTGTGTATGTGTGGGATTGTGTTTTTTGTTATTGTTGTTTGTTTCTTTGTTTGATTGGTTGATTGATTGATTGTTTGATTGACTCCATTAATTAACTATAAAACTAACAAAAAAGTATAAACAATTAAAAACTAGCGAAAGATAGCGTAACGACATACTGACGTCAGTTTCTTTCGTTAGGTGTTACTTGTTTATGCACTTCAAAGTCGCTTTGATCAAACAAAATCACTTAAGGAATATAAAAACAAACAAAAAATAACACCTGAATAAAACGAAAAACAACAACGAACTAAAGTAACAACGAAATGAAAACAAACAAAAAACAAAAAAAAAAAAAAAACAAAACAAAAAAAAAAAAAAAAAACAAACAAACAAAAAGATACTCGTTTAACACCCGTTTATGAATTGAATTGTTAAGTTTTCATTTCATTTTCTGTTCTTCAGATTTTGCTTGACTGTCCGTTTTTCTAGGTTGGTTGTTTGTTACATTTGCTTACATACCTCGGTTAACTGTTGACATCGAGCTTAGTGCATGGCGTGTACTTTCCGATGGTACCCTAGAAGTAGGAAGAGCTGAAAGATACCAAATCACGATTTATTCCTTTTCCCATGTGCATAGTTACAGACGGAATATATAGTTGCACAATTTTTAAAAGAGCCCTTATCACGTTTTGTAGCTGATAGTTGACACTGATGAATATATAATACCATAAATAAAATGATAAACCATAAAAATGATGAATTAAAATTCATATTTCCGACGGGCGAGGCTCATCCACAATTTTAGCTTACAATGAGCGCGTCCTCAATCATCATGCATTTCTACGATTATAAAAATATAGAAACATTTTTGTGTAATTTTTGACATACTTGGTTTTCGAAACAACTATTCTAAGATTGTGGTTTCGCATAGAAAAGAACCATTAAAAGGAAAAATTTTTTCAAACCTGTTTGGGTGACATTGATAAAGTGTTCATCATAACCAAGCATATTTTTAGCTTTACACCTGTACAACCCATAGCTGCCTGCGTCTATGGTTACTAGTACCAAGACACCAACACCAGTAACATTATGGGATCCTGTAGCTATTGATCGATTACGGGGATCATACCACGTGAACAGAGGAGAGGGCACGCCATGGGCCAAACAGTATATCCTGATTTTACCACCATTATATGAAGAAACTCTGTCATTTGACCGGACTACATCTATTTCTGGTTTGTCTGCGAAGAGAACGAATTGATTCTTCCAATATATACCTTCTAATAATTTCATGATCTATTAGGATAACCCAACATACAATTTCGTATTAGAAAATAACAAAAGAACCGGCGATACAATTAAATCCAGAGGTTGACAAAATAATCAATGTACTAAACTTACACTGGACAGATATTGTAGTACTTCTACAGGTTGGATTCTCTTTCGGGTTGTTAGTTGTACAGCAATTATATATTCCACTGTCATTTCCTGTGATATTTGATAGATTAATTGTTACATTTCCCACGCCTTGGTTCTTACGGAACTTGCCACCATCCATCAATCTTAGCCATGTGACGTTTGGTTCAGGAATTGCAATCGCTGAACAGCTGATAAGTAATCCATCCGATTCATTTACACGTATTTTTGAAGAGGAAGGGTTTAACGTGATATTAGGAGGAGCTGTTATAAGAAGAACGAAACCCATTCAAAACACTGCGAGATTACATTATTGCTCATGCTAAAAAAGTACAAAAATACATCCAGATTATTGATCGTGCTAAAAGAAAAAAAAAAATAAATAAATACAACTTATTATCATTGAGAAATAATCCATAAAGTAAGCAAAAGCAGAAAGAGCAAACCAAACTAACTAAAAACTTTTCTTTTGAAGAAATAAAAATGAATAAAACAAAAAAAAAAAACAACAACAACAAAAAAACAAAAAATTATAAAAAGATATAAACAAATAAAAAGCAAAGATAAACGAAAGCTTGATGTAATTAATACATGGATGAAAAAAACAGTGGAAACTCGATAAAATCACGATATATGTATCATTTTACTAATCTTACTAATAATCGGAGATGTATAGCATCTAAAATATCTGAACTTACACGTTACGACGAGCTTAACTTTACTTGTTATGGGGATTCTTGTTGCCAGCATCAGAACACAACCATACGTACCACTATCAGCCAGAGTTACATTATGGATTACTAGTGTAGCAGTTGATTCTTTACTCACTCGAACAGGGTTCAGTAGTCTAGCAGGACATGTAGCCTTTTGTATGTTCCATTTCCACTTGTTGAATACATTTTCCTGTGCAATTTGAAATGCACCGCCGTTGTCAGCATAGAAATCCCACCTTGGTGAAAAAGCAATAAACTCCTCCATCCTGTTATCCACACTGTAATCCCACACAAGCTTAGCCGTTTCTCCTACAGACACATACAAAACACTTGGTGGAACTACTGTGAAACGAGCTGCACCTAAAATATTCAACCACGAAGTATTAAAGTATAAAAATATAATGTAATAGCAAAATGGATATTCCTGTAGGATAAAGAGATGTTTCTGAGAAAGTAGACAAACACATTCTCACCCTGCGTTCTGCTCACGAGTAACACTACTTTGAACAGCAGTGAAATCCATAGGACTAGAGATGCCTCCATTGTTTCAAAAGATTAAAGCATTAGTGGATCAAAATGATATAATACTTGAATAGGTAATGTATTTCACTTTCATGATTCGTTGTCTTATGCATGTGGAATTTCTTTCTCGAAACCAAATATCAATGAAAAGTGTTTTCTTCCATTCTACCGCATTATAGCACCAATCAAATGATGCTAAAATGAAATTCATGGTTATTTCGTTGTAATCATTGGACCACTTGATTTAATATCGAGTCAAAACGATTAAGGATAACTGTCCTTCTTGATTTGCTTTTTTATTTTTATTTTTTATTTATTTTTTATTTCTTCCGTTTACTAAAAACAATCCAACCAAGCGTAAGGGCGTAAGAACGTGATTCTTATTCCAGATGATTTTCTTCTGATGCTTAATATAATTACGTTATACTGGAGGCAGGGCATCATTGAGAAAAATTACTGAACACTTTAAAAAGTGTTACACCCGGTCATTTCAAATAAACTCAGCTTTGTGCTCAAAATAATATACCAGTGGAGATAGCAATGGAATCAAACATGACGATTGATTTCGAAAGCATCTAAACTTTCACGATATTGAAGGAATCCCCTTGTGGTTAAGTATTGTGCTCGAGGGAGGGTTCGTATCCATGGAAGACGCCTTTTGGTTTACTGTCATTCAATAAGTATAAACATATCTCATGGCGCGCCCCTTTTTTTTTCTTTTTTTTTTTTTCTTTTTCGTAGATATTGCCCACTACATTATGCATACACTGAATGTCCTTTTATTAATTACTACCACTTATATTATAATACTACAAATTGTATACACCAGGCCGAGTCTTTAAAAGAAAGTCTAAAAATAGCATTTGTTTTTGAGTTGCAATAAATCACATTTTTTAATGAGGGAAAAATTATGGGAATTATCTGACAATATATTTAGATGAATATTAATTTGATATGTTTGCTTTGTTTCCTTTGCACTTTTGCTTTCTTGTCTTATTGTTCACTTATTCCTCCTTTTTATTTTATTTTTAGTTGAAACGTTTTCTTTTTTTCTTTTTTCGTTTTTTCTTTTAATAAAACCAACATTACTTTAATACAACTACTTTTCTTCTACGCTTGAATACAGATGTAGTGGTTGGTATCCTGTTCCTTGCTGCTCGTGATTAACATTCGATGTAGCATGTTTTAACGCTGTTTCACAAGGAACATTTGTTGGTAGCCCTATTCCATTATTGTCCCTTAGTATTGACTGATACTCGTGCTCACTTGACAATGACTCTCCATTATTTATCTGTTGATAAAGATGCTGAGTCCCTGACAGAAAGTGCTCTTCTGCAGGGTACTTTTTTGGTTTCCTTTCGTCCAATAAGGTGGGTGCACATTCTCTCGATACTGCTCCAACATTAATATTCGGTGGTATCAGGTTTGGTGATTCGTGGGGTGTTTTCGATGCTGCTGGTTCGTGTGTTTCAATTTCTATTCTATCCTGTATACAAGAATATAGTAAAACAAATTGTGTTTGTTTGTCTGTTTGTTAGATGAACCCAAAACATCTACTCTATCCCTATTACTGCTTAGGTTAAGTTAGTAATCAATAAGGGTTCAAGGTTGAGTGGGTAGTCCGATCCATATTCAGATATATAGTACCACTTAAATCCCCACACCCCCACCTGAATAAATTATAGACAATAAATCAAAAACATAGTCCAAATCAACCTGTGGCTTTTTTCCTTCATTTTCATTTTCTTATTACAGACATTTCATAGTATCAAACTCACCTCTACAACTGGAAAAGATCCTTCTGGTTTTGAAACCCTAAAAAGCAAAAATATAATCGTCAAAACGTCATGAGCTATGAATTTTTTTGTTTTTGCACGGTAGGGAGTCTCAGGATATGCAACGGATGGGTTAAACTGATTACATACAGTACGTATATGGAACATGTGAACTTACCTTTGGTTGTCGCTCCTCTTCCTTAAAACTAGAATATATTTAAAACAATGATGATAAGTAAAAGATAGACACACCCCGATAACACAATGTTGCCAGATATCAAAGAAAAGAAAGAAATAGTAAAATATATCAGAAATTATACCATTGAATCATTATCAATCGTTTTACATACTTCACGGATCCTGATTAATTTTACGGGACTTACACTGTATTATGGAATTAAAGTGTTTACCTTCGAAGCCAGTCCTTTTGAAAATGTAGCACACTAATAGCGCCATGATGACATTCACAACTATTGATATTGAAGTTACGATTAAATGAACTGTTGCAAATGCGCGACCTGATGAAAGCAGGGGAAAAAAAATTGATTAAAGGTTACACAGAGTATGTGCCTGCAGACCTGGGGAAGCGGTAAAGGAAAAAAAATGTCAATATATAGAAATGAATAAATTAAAATATATGTAACCTTTAATTATGCGTATATATGTAACATTGACATAACCTTGAATAAATAGTGTCGAGCAAGACCTCTCTCCAGGCTTGGTTCTTGATTCATGACCTTTGAATGATGGTTATAGGGTGTCAAGTCAAATGTTGATAATTCAACTGAAGTAGTTAAGAAAGTGGCTCATCAGATGTTTATTGTTAAATCTGACCTGTAGTGGTTTGTGGTGATGATGTCGTTATTCGATGGTGATCGCTACTTGGCATCAGAGAGGGTGGATGGACTGGTGGATGACATTAAATGTTTATGACTAAATCATTCCAAACATGCATCCATGCATCCATGCATCCATGCATCCATGCATCCATGCATCCATGCATCCATGCATCCATGCATCCATGCATCCATGCATCCATGCATCCATGCATCCATGCATCCATGCATCCATGCATCCATGCATCCATGCATCCATGCATCCATGCATCCATGCATCCATGCATCCATGCATCCATGCATCCATGCATCCATGCATCCATATTTTTAGCTTTACACCTGTACAACCCATAGCTGTCTGCGTCTATGGTTACTAGTTCCAAGACACCAACACCAGTAACAGTATGAGATCCTGTCAATATTGATCGATTATGGGGATCATACCACGTGAACAGAGGAGAGGGCACGCCATGGGCCAAACAGTATATCCTGATTTTGCCATCATTATATGAAGAAACTGTGTCATTTGACTGAAATACATCTATTTGCGGCTCATCTGTGAAGAGAGTGAATTATATATTTTCAGTCTGCACTGTTTCAATGATCTTGATTGTGATCATATTGATTGGTACAAACCTTGCAGCTTCCCTCACCCCTTCATTTTAGCTTTAAAAAAAGCAGTTAGACTCACACTGGACGGTTACCAAGATACTCTTACAAAATGGAGGTTTGTTCAGGTTGTTAATAGCACAGCATTCGTATTCTCCACTGTCATATCTTGTAATATTTGTAATATCGATTGTCACATTTCCTACGCTTTGATTAATGACATCACCCTGTACTTTTTGCCACGTGACGTTTGGCATAGGAGTTCCTAACGCAGAACATTTGATGTGCAGTTCTTGGGATTCATTCATAGGTATGTTTGAAAGGGACGGATTTAACGATAAAGATGGAAATGCTGTAAATATGAAAATATCACAAGTAAATACATATCTATCGTCGCCCTTACAAATACAACAAATAAATAAAAACAAAACAAAACAAATGACATGATTTGAACATTTTCATTAGAATGCATACCATATATCCATGGAAAAATGTAAATTGTACATGCTAGTGCAAAGTTGAAAGTGCAAAGGATATATGGTATACACTTTTACGAAAGAACGAAAGAACGAAAGAACGAAAGAACGAAAATATTATAAGATAAAATCAAGATTTTAGGTTTAAGATTGTACTCATCGACTCGAGTCTTATTATGGTTGGATAAATGTCAATGGGAAAACCAAATTATCAACATAACAATATAGAACATTTGAAGTGAGAAAATGTTTAAATTTGGAAATTCAAAATCAAACACTAAAGCAAACAAGACAAAAATTAATAGAAACAAGAAGCACATTTTTTTTTCCAAAAAAGAAGAGGAAGAAGAAGAAGAAAAAAAAAGAAACAAACAAACAATTATACCCACATGTTACGACGAGCTTAACTTTACTTGTTATGGGGCTTCTTGTTGCCAACATCAGAACACATCCATACGTACCACTATCAGCCAGAGTGACATTATGGATTACTAGTGTAGCAGCTGATTCTTTACTCACTCGAACAGGGCTCAGTAGTCTAGTAGGACATGTAACGTAGTTTATGTGCCATTTCCACTTGCTGAATATATTTTCCTGTGCGATTTGAGATACACTTCCATTATCAGCATAGAAATCCCACCTTGGTGATGAAACATCAAACTCTTCCATCCTGTTATCTACACTGTAATCCCACACGAGCTTAGCTATTTCTCCTACAGACACGTACGAAACACTTGGTGGAAATACTGTGAAACGAGCTGCACCTAAAATATTCAACCACGAAATATTAAAATATAAAAATATAATGTAATAGCAAAAAAAAAAAAAAAAAAAAAAAAAAGGATAAAGCGATATTTCTGAGAAAGTAGACAAACAAATTCGATCTTACCCTGAGTTCTGTTGACGAGTAACACGTTCATCATCAGTGAAATATATAGGACTAGAGTAGCCTCCATTGTTTAAAGAGATTAAAGCATTAGTGGACCACAATGATATAATATTTGATTAGGTAATGTATTTCACTTTCATGATTGGTTGTTTTATGGATGTGGAATTTCTTTCTCGAAAAATAAATTGCAATGAAAAGTTTTTTCTTCCATTCTAGCGCATTATAACACGAATCAAATTATGCTAAAATCAAGCTCATGTTTATTTTATTGTAATGGGCCCGCGGGTTGGTGGGAGGGTGGGGGGGGGGGGGGGGGGGCGCTAGTGTCAGTGGAACACTTGATAAATTGAGGTATCTTTAACAGGACAGATTAGAGCAATTTTTAATATCGAGTAAAAATGATTAAGGATAACTGTCCTTCTCTGCTCTGTATTATCTTGTTCTGTTTTATGTTTTTTGTTTTTTGTTTTTTGTTTTTTGTTGTTTTTTTTTAATTTTTTTATATTTTTTATAGTTTTTTTGTTTTTTTGTTTTTTTTATTTTTGTTTTGTTTTTGTTTTTGTGCTCCTTATTATTGTTATTTCATTCATTTACTAAAAACAAACTTAGCCGAAGGGCGTAAATGTGATTTTCTTTCCAGGAGGTTTTCTTTTGATGTTTCAAATCTTTACAATATACAGGTGGCAAGGCTTCATTGAGAAAAATCACATATTTTTTTTCAAAAAGTGTTACCCCCAGTCATTGAAAACAAACTCAGCGATGCTCTCAAAATAATATACCAGTAATAGTAATGGAATCAAACATGACGATTGATTTCGAAAGCTTCTAATCCTTCAAGATATTGAAGGAAGTCACTCGTGGTTAAGTATTGTGCTCGAAAGAGAGGGTTCGTACCCATGGAAAACGCCTTTTGGTTTACAATTCAATAAGGGGAAACATACCTCATGGCGCGCAATATTACAATACAACAAATTGTATACAGAAGGCCGTGTCTTTAAATAAAAGCCTAAAAATAGTATTTGTTTTTGAGTTGCGAGAAATCACTTTTGGAATTGGAATTATCTGATGATATATGGTATTGAATATTCATTTCTTTTCCTATTTTTCTTTTACTCCGACAAAGGACTAGCGTCCGAAACGTCAGAAAATTTTTTCATCTTTTCACGATGTATAATTTACCTTTTTATCATAAATGTTTCATTAGAAACACCGACGCAGCTCACACTAGTTCTTAGCTAGGTATATCTTCTTGTTCCTATTTTTCTTTGTATTCTCTTGCACTTTTGCTTTCTTATATAATAACATACATAAAACAAAATCTCAATTCTGATTGGCTAAGAGCAGTGCTGCTTTAAGGAAATACAGTGCAGAAAAAAGGAAATCAGCGCAGAAAAAAAGGAAATCAGTGCAGGTCTTTCTCGATGATGATTGGCTGAGTAACAATGGAAACTGAAATTAGCCAATCACAGACGACCAAGAAAATAGCAGAAAATTCAACACGAAGATGCGACTGCCAAAAAAAAAATGTCCGGCGTCTTAAGTAGATTTTCTTTTTCAACTTAAAATGCGGGGAAAATGGTGCATAGAAAAAGGAGTAAACGACGAAATCCATAACTACGAACCGGCTAAACTCAACATTTTACTTGAGAGATTTTACGCTGAGATGAAAATTAAGGACAGGAATGATTATGAGCCAGAAAGCCTTAAAGTTATGATGATTTCAAACCACAGTGCCCGTAAAATAGTGGTGCGTAAGTTGAAGAAAGCCAAACTTGAAAGAGCCGCCATTGCAAAGGTAGCCGGTCATCGAAATGTGCAGTCCTTGGATAAATATGACGAAGCAGATGAAGATGAGCAGAGAGAGCTTTCATCGGCCATATCAAGAAGGAACAACTCCAAAGGTCTGATTTCAGCTACTTCATCTGTTCCTAGTGCCATGTAGATGCCTAAAAGTCCCCAATTGATGAGTTCTCAAGCCCAAAATTTGATGAAATTCTTCGTCAATTGCACTGTCACATTCAACTTAAACACAGGATCAAGCAGCCAGACGACCTCTTCTCCTACTTTTGTGCCACAAAAGCGCAGAATATCATTTCATCTAAAAAGCTTCTAAAATTGCCTTTTCATAAACGTTCGCAAGTGTAGAATTATGGTTTGTTGAATGAATTGTCTTGTCACATGTTCAACGTCACTTCCTTCAGAATCGAGAAATTTTTTCAGGTATATCATGAAATGGAAATCATATGAGTTTGTGGCCCTATCGGGCTCGTGCTATTTTGAACTTTTCGAAAACCCACTCGTTCAAATTTATTCAAAATTGCACTCGAAATCATATGATTTCCTACACCAAGAGAAAATGAAGTAAGAGAAGGAATCCCCCTATATAGCCTTGTAACCATCATGTGCACAGTTTGATGCTATTTTTAAACAATTGGTTTTTCTGCACGCTCATTTACTGCGCGCGCTCTACGCTGTTTGTTTACGTTTTTGGGGTTTTTCCGTTATTTCGACTCTGCTCTGAATGTGAATGTACGTCAAAAGCTTGGCAAATACGACAGGAAATTGAAGTAGTAATTTCTTCAACTTTCCGAAAATTTTTACATTTATTTTCCAAAGCTTTATTTCGACCTACATCGTCATCTTGAGGCAGATTTAAACATTTGAACATAAGAAAAGCACAAGAAAACGTTAGCAAACAGCGCAGAGCGCGCGCGTACTATGCGCGTGCTGAAAATCAAACGATCAAATAAATGATATCATTGGATGATGTTTTTAGAATATATTCTAAAAATAGCATCAAAGTGTGCACATGATGGAGCACGGGGATTCCTTTTCTTAGTTCATATTCTCTTGCCTATACATGTTGGTTTTCTTATTGGTATTTATTCCTCCTTTTTAATTTACTTTTAGGTGAAACAGATGAAATAAACAAAATAATTAGGATGAAAATTTTATTTCATTTTTATTTCATTTACATATGTAAATCTTACTACAAATATGTTATTTTCAACTGACTACTTGAAGGCACACGCAAATACGCAAAATTTACAAACAAAAACAAACGAAGGAAAAAGAAGATTAAAAATTAGATTATTTAAATTAAAGTTAAGATTAAAGTTCAATTAAGCTAAATATAAAAAAAATAATACGAATATAAGATTATTAAATTAAGAATAAGAAATAGATTAGTATTGTTATTATTATTATTTTCGGAATTCATTATCAATATTATGGAGAACTTCATTGATAAAATCTCACTAAATGTATCAACATCATTACGGGCTTAGCCTAGGCAATGTGGACTAAGTATCACTATATAGTATTTAAATTATTATAAAAGTAATAAATAAATAAATAAAATGTTCAATAATCTATAAAATGGGTATGATACTGTTGGATGTCCTTTTAGTGCTTACTTTCCCGTTAAAAGCTCATGTGGAATATTATCAGGGCCGCGAGCTTTATGTTTTTTTAGGTTACTTAGAACTTCATAGTGCACCCTTACCACCGGAACAAAGGGAATACCCCCCTCTCCCGGGAGTTAAAAATTACCTATGGCGGTAGTAAAATAACCTATGGCGGTAGTAAAGTTACCAATCACAGTAGAGTAAATTACGCATGGAGGTATTGTAAAATTACACATCGCTGTAGAAGAGATACAGTTACAGGCGACAGAAAGGTACAGATCGACGTAATGAAATTTTGCACATCGCTGTAGAGTTATCCTGTAGCACTATAGGGAAACTGTAAGTTTAAAGTGACAGTTAGAATATGTGACAAATGAATGATGTGACAGTGTAACAAGCCGAAAACTGTTAGCAATTCTATTCATCTCCTTAGAAGCTAAGATCTGCAGCAATCCTCCAATAATTTTGACTTCTTTCATCTTTAAATTGGGAACAAAAATCCTGAAAAACAAAATAAAAGAATTTTTTTTTTAAAAAAAAGCTTGCAATTCAAGCAAATGAAATTAGCCAAATTCAAGTTGTAATAAACATCACTATATAATATTTCTATTATAAAGTATGACCTTATTATAAATTTACCTAAATTTAAAAGTGCCACATCACCAGTGCAATATCCATTAATATTAGGTAACCCTTAATGTGCCTTAGTATGTTCGACGAGTTTGGTTCTGGTGGTGCTTAAAAGACAAATAGTTAGGTTAATCAAAAGTTAAATAAGAGTAAAAAAATAAAATAAGTTTGAGTTCCCTTATGAAGAAAAACAATAGTTTTTTTAAAAACAAAAGAGCTCTTCAGCATCCCCCTCTCCCTCTATTTTCTCTTTATTTACTACGGTGTTTCAGGTTAATGAACATGCTGTTAAGTATCTGTGACGGGAATGTCAGACAAGGAAGGCTAAAATCAAGATGAGCCGCATTGGAGTGTTTCAGCAAAACGCAAAAACAAGACAAATCGAACGTAAAAAGAAACAAGAAACAAACCAACCAACTGATTTATAATCTGTACGATCTAATAGACAATTAAAAAATAATTTGACAGTCATTGAATGAAACAAACAATAAAAAAATCGATTTTTCTGTTTTGCATATCATTAGATATACTGAATAAATTAGATATTGGTATAAATGTATCGTATCCTAGTATACTACAACGTTTCTGCAATCGAGTATATATATAAATATATATATGTTTATATATATATTCATTTATATATTCATATTGATAAACTTAACGTCATACATTCAAATGCTACTAAATCAGTTAATATAACATGATTACTTATTACTGGACTTACTTGTAATGTTCGAACTTGTAGTTGTTTTATTTGTCGGTGCTCCTATAGCAATAATAAAATATATAATATATAAAATAAAATATATAATATATAATATACTCTCATTCAGACTATGGATTCCTTATACACAGGCGAGTGATATCATTGACATGCGAGGTACTTTGGTGATAATTAGCTCTTTTCTACCGAATAGCCGCGACTGACTCAAGCCTGCCAAACATTTTAACAAGATATTGTTGAATTATTTATGCAATACTAACAAAATTAAGGAACTGATGCGAAAACACTATTTTTCACTTTTCTCGACTTTCAAATATCCATAATCCTTTGCGTCTTTGGGGGATAACCAGAGGGTAAAAACACACTTATTTTGCTGAACACTGATCAGACAATATTGAAAATACCTTGTTTGGTATTCAAAGATAAAATGAAAAAGTAAAAAACAGAAAAAGATTGAAGACGTTTAAGGTAAATTTTAAACAAATTTCGTAAGTCAATACATTTTCTGTAAGAGCAAAACTCTTGATGATCTGTACACGCAAAAATAACTTGGGATAAATTGATAAACAGTATATAGTACAGATTAAAGCAGGTATATTATAAATTAAATTAAGAAACCCTTTCAATTTGGGACAGTTTTTTGATTGGTTACCCCTTAAAAACGCAAGGCATTGTGGGGATTGTGGTGAAAGTCAATAATTTATCTGTAATAAAAAAAAGTAAAATATTAAGAAGGTGCAGAGTAAAGACTAAGATAAAGGAAAGAAACGTACGTTCATTAAAATGATATAAAATGAGAATATTAAGAACTAATCATTTAGAAATAGAACATTCTAAATACGACAACTATAGTTTTTAAATACGCTTGCATGTAGTATTGAAATGAATATTATATTCTATGCATATCATAACCGTATATCTGTATTCCAATTTTTTTTGTTTTTGTTTTGTTTTTTTGTTTATGCTGAAGCTATCAAAGCCTTACTCGTAATATTCGGAACAGCAGCTGTAGTGACTGGTGTTGGAGAAGGTCCTTCTGTTGTTGTTACTGAAAACGTAATAATTAAAATTATCGGACCTACCACGAAACACGTAAAAAAAAAATACTCTCTCTCTTTTGCTTCCTTATATGGGCGTAGGAATCCTACAATATTCCACTCATTATATCGCGCGGGATCCATCTGTGTTCGTCTATATTATATAGCTAAACCTGATTTCTTATTAACATTTTGTGATTAGATAAGGTCATGCATCACTTCATGTGCCGCTTTGATTAAAGCAGATAGTGTTGGTCGATATCGATGGCCCATAACCATCTGTAGTATAATAAACTATCTCTTTTTTTTTTTTTTTTTGAGAACAAAGTTATGAATTTGTCTAACTTGTCATTGTTGTCGAAATACTACAAAGAGTTTTGCTTCGTAATATCGAACTCAGGCGTTGGTGTTTGTTGTGAAGTTTGTGATCATCCAGGTGAGTGTATAGTCCTAAGGAAGACATAAACATGAAATGACTAAGTTCAGCTCATGTTGTCCAGAGGTAAGTCACCACCAACAACTGTCTTTCTCAACGCAACACTCACCCTGACGATAACCTTCGCTACAAATATGTATAATATGTATATCGTATTATTTTCCTAAAAGAGAATACGGTTTATGTTGATTAGGGAATTAGAAGTTAGGAATCGTAAGTTTATATGAAATAAATAAGCTATGTTACTCCCAAAAAAGTGCATGGCTTACCTTTCTTCTTCTCTGCAACCATTAGGCTAACATGATATGGTAGAACTCTTGATACATCGTCACTGATGCTTGCAATGTATTCATTAGTGTCATTGACAGTAAGGTTCTTCAACACGAACCAAGCACGACCTATTGTCAAGTTTCCAATAAATTCTACTCTCTTTTTCAATGTCGCATCAATATCGTTGTTAAGGTGCACGTTTCCATGATATCCATTAACACTGATAAACTGAGGATCAGGGATGTTGCCCTTTCCTATTCCCCAACTAGCAGTAAGGATTTCTTTTTGATCCGTCGCATTCCACATAAACAAGGCATTTTCTCCAATAGAACCTTTGATATGTATTGGACCCTTGATGGAGTATACTTTGTCAAAAAAGAAGACAAATATAAGGTATTGATATATGTTTGCTATTATATGGTATCATTGAACTGCTGTCTACAATAACAGAGGAGCTCCCACGCGAGCGGGGCACCATAGGTATAGAATAAAACTATCCAACTCAATTTTCGTGGTCATCGCATGGGAACTTTCTGCGTTACTGTAAAAGTGTCGCCCACCAGGTGTACATTGCGTTTCTGATTGGTCGAGCTTTCAAATCACATGTCACTTGGACCATGACGAGATTTATTAAATTATCTTTTTATGTAAATTAAATTTGTAAAAACGAAACAAAAAAACATGGAAGAAATCATTGAAGAAAAGACTTCGACACAGTGTACTTGCAGATAGAGGTTAGGAAATTTTCTATTTTGTTTTATTTAGCGGAGATAGCATAGCTACAACATTACCGGAAAACGAGCAACAAGCTAGCATGATGAACGAGAAAAAAATATATACTTGTTGTGTTATCGTAGTAAGAGTACGTCGTAGTTCTTACATAGTTTAAAATTATGATGAAAAGCTAAATTATACACTGTATATACTTACGCTTAGTCCTTCGTCGGAGTAAGAGAGAAAGAGGCGGTAAAAAAGAGAGTATATAAGATAGAATAAGACAAAAGAAACCAATGAGAACAAGGTTGGCAAGGAAACAAAAACAAACAATCAAAAGACAAATGAAAAGGTTAGTTGAAAGTAAACGCATTCCTTGACAACAAGCGATACCTAGACTGTACTGACTGTTCTGTCTGCTTTGACCCGATATTCCGTATAAAATTGAAAGAAGTGTCTTTTTTTATCGTTAGCGATAATTTTTATCATAAAGATTGGCCGCAAAAGAGAGTATTTTTGTCTTTATTCTGGTCGCCGTGGACAGAAGACGCGTGTGCAAATGGAGAAATTCTCAGGTATGTTTATGACTCATTCAAACCCCGATTTAACCTCAAAATTTTGCTTCAACTGTCAAGATTCCTTTGAAATGAATGTAGATATACCTACAGATCCTTTTTGTGGTAATAAAGACTCATATTTCCTAGCATTTGAGGCCTGATTTTCGTTTTAAAACTCGAGTCTCTTTTCAGAGCGATTTAGAATAATTACAATGCTTCACTGTTGACATAAAGAAAACGCTAAACGCCATCATATTTAGAACATCTCTCTTATGATAAGTCATTTGGTTTTCGAACATGAAAATTACCAATTAACTTATTCAACTTGTGAAGCCACTGGATTTTCCAGCCATGCAATGTATTCAATCTTTTGGTAAGAGTTGGTAAGGGATTGACGTAACGGAATATAGTCAAATTTGAATTTATTGATTATTTTTGTGAAACACTCTTTGAAGTAAAAACTATAACTTCTCAAAAAATTAATGATTACTGTAGAAATTCAAAGCGTAAGCTACCCAACTTTTATTCATCCTGCATCCTAATAATTTTATTTTGTTTTCTTCTTATGAATGATAAGTCTTTGCGTTTTAGGTGGTTTTCAAACGTAAGAGCACTAGCTTCAGCACTTTACTTTTTCTCAAATCATTTTGAATACAAAATTAACGCTAATATTTAAAAAAATAATGTTTCAATCATAGGATGGGAACAAAAACCTTCTCTTATGGGTATTAGAAAGGGGACGATACATTTTATAAAAGTACAATTTTCTAAATCCAAACTGATGGAAGATATGTAAACCTACTTCAATCGGGTCTGTATTAAATTTCTCTATTTTGCAATTAAGCTACGTAGTCAATCGATATAAAATGACGTATGAAACAAGTTATCGTAGAATTATAAGTTTAACAGTCAATGACTCCGACGAAGGACTAACGTCCGAAACGTCAGTTTTCTATTTTCACTACGGTGTTAAACTTATAATTCTACGATAACTTGTTTCATTAGGAACACCGACGCAGTCCACGCTAGTGTTCACTAGCCATCATCTAAAATGGCGTATTCTGATATGCTTCTATACACATGCTGCTTAGTCTAAGATTTAAGCAAAGCTTGGAAGAAAGCCAGTCATTTATAACCCCTTTGTTGCTTTCCTCCTATTCATTTTTGTCATATTATGCGAAGAGAAAATTTTGGGCGTTAGTAGGTTATTAAGAATACATACTCTTTCACTAACGATTGAGTTGAATACGTTGCATTCGATCATTTGTATCAATTCCACAAAAAAAAATATTTTGAAAAGCATTAACAGATCATTTGGATAGGGTAAATAAGACAATTCTTACCTTGTTGTTCGATTTGCATGAAAATGAAAAACAGCAGAAGGTAAAATTGTTGAAATACGAAGGCCATTGTTAAGACGAAAAGTAGCCTGCAAAAAAGAAGCGAGGGGGGAGGGGGCGGGCCATTTTTTGCTAGGTCCTATTTTTCTCACGGCCTCTGGTCGAAACAGGAACCCCAAAACCCGATTCTTCCTCTCAAATCCATCAAAAGAACGCCTGCTCTGCAGGCTAGACGAAAGGGTTTACATCATAAAGGGCTTGTTCACTGGAAGGGAGAGATTGGGAACTCCCTGAAACTCCCGCGCAGGCCCATAAAGATGCATGTATTAATCAAAATCGCAATTTAAAAGTAATATAAATTCGGATCGTTTTCTAATTTGAGGTTGTTATTCAAGGCAAGATCAAATCAATGTTCATCAGTCCGTGCGCCCCAGAAGAAGGAAACGGTTATTTTATCGTGGAATAGGGTTGCCTTTGTTCAAGATCAGAATAAGTAAAACAGTTAGATAACCTTATTTGTTCTACTCTCATGGGGGAATTAATGAAGTCGGCTCTTGAAACTTCAATGGTTTTGTATTGTCTAACTGCTGTATCTACTGTAGAAAGAGAGATTCTCAAGGTTCTCGCAATTGATTGTGAAGATTTGTTGTAGCCAAATTTATAAAAAAACGATGCGCCATCTTAAATCGTTGTTGTAGACAATAATTGTTTGAAGTAAAAAAAAACTAAGATGCAATTCAAATGTTCAGAAGCTGACAGTGTGAAGGTTATGCAACTGTACTTTTCTATTTACTGATCTTGAACAAAGGCAACCTCATTCCACGATAAAATAATTATTCCCTTCTTCTCGGGCGCACGTACTTACATATGAGCATATTTAAGCCGTCATTGTTGTAGTGTAACGCTCAACTGTAAATACAAATCCAGGTAAGACAAAAGAAAAATGGGGACATATATATAAGTATATATATACGATAAATGTCAGAATTTTTGAGATTTGGTATATATATATATATATATTTGTTTGAGAAGAAAAAGTCAAGACAACATTTTTCCCGACAAGCTTGTTTCGTGAATTGCTTCACTCTTCAGGGGATTTAATGATAAGAATTTTCGTTACTATCATTTATATATAAAAAATATACATAATTAATTAGTGGATATAGTTTAGCTGTTGCGTAGTAACGCTTTGTTTCTGTGGCGGTATGAAGATACAAGTTCGTTACGCTTCAATTTGATGATGAGAGTTCCGGTCGATAAATTATTAGAAACTTTTCTTTAAGACAAAGGTTACATCTTTTGCTGGAGCTGTTGTAGGCGGAGCTCGAAGATAGGACGCGCCATAAAATGGAGTAGCTGATATTATTATTCTTGAGAGTCCAGATATGTTTGCTGAGTTAAGTCGAGTTTTTATGTTGTTCGTGGCGGAATGAGGCGATGTGGTTTCTGTATCTTGTTTTGAAGTCGTTTTCGTTTTCACCACCGATCGATGAACTAAAGGACTTTGAAACCGACATGCTTAAGATGATACAATCGACCAAATTCAAACAAGTTGATATCCCTTTCATCAATAAACTTTAAGATGAAACCGAAAAGATCAAGAAAGAACCGAAACTGCTCATCGCCGCTGATAAAACATCGAACTTCTATAAACTGGAACCATCAACATATAACGATCTACTAGAACAGATCACAAAGTCCTACAAAAAAGCACAACCTAACACCACACGAGCCATCCACGCAGAAAACAAAAATATCGCAACAAAACTAGGCATAGCCGACAGAGTAGACACTACAGCTAACAAAGACGCATTCATAACACTTAAAGACCACAAGCCGAACTTCGCTAATAAACCGGCCTGCCGTCTAATCAATCCTACTAAATCCGAGATAGGCAAAATCAGCAAAAGAATCCTCGACAGAATCAACAACAAAATCACGACAACATCGAAATTCAATCAATGGAAAAACACTGCCTCCGTGATCGAGTGGTTCAAATCCATAAAAAAACAAATAACAACAGAGTTTTATTTGCTTTGACATCGTTGAATTCTACCCATCAATCAGCCATGACCTCCTTAACAGAGCGCTTGACTTCGCCTCAACATACGACATTATCACCAACGACGAACGAAACATCATAATTCATGCTAAGAAATCAATCCTCATACACAAGCAGCTTCAATGGAAGAAGAAAGGTGAAACAACATTTGACGTTACAATGGGCAGCTATGACGGCGCTGAAACATGCGAGTTAGTAGGAAGTTTTCTTCTTTCTCAACTATAGATCATGACAGCGAGAATGATGATGGTCGTTATCAAGACAAATATTACTGGCGCTCTACCTGCTGCCAATAAAATGATATCCGTTTTGCCGATCTTATTGTCTCCTCCAAGAAGAATGCTAAGAAAATGAATATAAAAAATATAAGAAATTTTAAAATTTAAGTGAAAGAACAAAAGAAATAAAAGAAAATAGTTAATATAAACAAAATGAGAAAAAAAATAAAATTGAAGTTCGCATTTAATAAGAAAGAAAAAAAGAAAGAGAACAGTAAACTAGACTCATACGAAATGAAGAATATGCATAGCAGAATAAGAACAAAAGAAGAAAAAAAACTTATAAAAAATAATTAACATGAAAGAGCCGATAGTAATTAATTTAAAAAATGTGTATTGTATCATACGGGCTATTTTTATTTATTTATTTATTTGCACCAAACTAATGGCGGAACGTAGTCGATAATTTGTGATGCACAATCTTAAAATCCTATTAAAATAAGCTCAAGTTAACAACAACAACACTGTAAAACGATCGAAGGTGCGAAAATGGTCTCATTTTAAACAGAATACTTAACAAAGGTAGCAAAGCTTTGCCGCTTTAAACCAAACGGAGGCAAGTTAACCTACTAAAGTTAAGATATGTCTTCGTAGAGGAAAAGTCAAAGGTTTGAAATTGACCAACTAAACATGTTGGACAAAGCCTGTCCACGATTTGTCACTTATGTACACGCGTTCTCGATTTTCAGCGAATTTCAGCTTATTTTTCATTAACTCTCAAACTACATGAATTACGATTATATATCCATGCTCCTTCCCTCGATTCCACAGCAAGTTGTGATTTCAATTATACAGGGCGATAGTACTTTAGCTAGTTCTCGGACTTCGTTGTAGTTTGGAAATATGGCTATTCTTCGCTCACGAGGATTATCTGTGAAACTCAAATGACCTCCGACGAGATTCAGAGACATAAACGGAATACGCTTAATATTACAGTTGTGTAGAAATTGAAAATCTATGCAATGTAGATATAGAAGTTCACCAGATTCTAAAAAATCCACACCAGAGCTTTGACAGATATGGCATCTATTAATAGTTCCATTAGAGCTGAGATCCTCACTCGACAAAGGTCAAGAGCAAATTAGCTGTTTTGAAGTTTTCGGACCATAATCCTTTGCGGGACTAGATCAACCTCCTCTGGGTAATCGTATGGGGCGTACGTAATCGTAATTGAGTCTCTTCAGTCAACTCAAAAGAAAACAATATAAAAATACATCAATACATTCCAATGCAAAAGTGAATTGATTAGGTTTGACTGTCGCATTAAATCAACACAAACATAGCATACGATATAGAAACAGTCTTTTGGGAATTCAGCACAATTACACTTTTGCTCAACTGTATTTCATAATCTCTACAAGAGTATTACGATCTGTTCCACTTTCATTACCACACTTTGTTTTATGGGTAACGACCACTCTACACAAATACCGCCTTGATTGAACAAGAGTAAAATGGCATCAATTTGTATAAATATTGTAAGGTATGCAAAAACTACAAAGTCCTTGGGGATCGGTTTAAATATCGAGGAAGTTTGGTGAAAATTAGCATTTGGTTCACGCTACGAACGGAGCAATGTCTACGCAAAGTCGTTTCAAAAAACCAAAAACTCCCTTAGAAGAGGTGCAGTGCGTTACCGCAGCAATTCCAAGCAAGATAAGAGCAGCTACCAAATGGTCTGTAAAAATATTCAAGGAATGGCAGATGGCAAGAACGAACCGCATTGCTGCATTGGAAGAAAGTAGCTTCAATTTCAATGCAAAAGAAACGCTAAAAAATCTTGACACGCCTCTAGAGGAAATTAGTATTATGCATTGAATATCAGTGGTCTATCAGATTTAGAACACTCATGAATATCAACATGAGTGTTTTAAATGTGATAGACCACTAATGTTTAATGCATCGTGTATTCATTATCAGCCCCGCACTCCCCTGAAATATTCAAAACCGCCCCCGACTTTAAGAATCTTGATTTTTTAGCGGGGTATAAAAACTTTGTCACGTGATGTAAATCAAGGACGCCATTGGTCAAATCACCTTATTAATATTCATGAATTAGCTAATTTATTTTATTAGATTAAACTTTAAAATCCTGATCTTTATATCGTGGTAAAATAAAGTTTTCTCTATCTATCTATCTAAATTTAGGGAAAGCTTAAAGCACCCATAACAAATTTTTATTACTAAGGAAGCCATCTCAAAGTAGTTCTCTGCAATTCCTTTAGATCTGCAGCAATCCTTCTGGAGCACTTTAACAGAATGCACTCGCTACATGGAATGGAAACAAAATAGGACAAAGTTTGTTTTCTTTCTATTCAATAAAGCATTTTTTTAAATAAGCAACATCTATGACACCTACATACCTAAAAAAATGAATTTTATTTTTTTTAGGAAACAAAATGGATTTATTTTTACCTCTTCCTGTTAGCCTAATTGTCATTGTTAAAAAATGCTGCATTACAAATACAACTGTATAGGAAATACTACCGTTCGAGAATAATTAATGAACATTATTGATAAAATGGCACTGCCTTTACCTTCTACATTCGCCGTTTAAAAAAAAAAGTGGTTGCTTATTTAAATAGAAGGTATTTTGGATCTGACCAAAAGGTCTTTTAGCGATTAGTGTCCTTCCTGTTAGACACTGTTGGAGGGTGGAAATAAATCCAAGAATTGTTTTGATAGTTGTTTTAGCAGTTACCAATACTGGTTTCGGATAGGTAATGACGTATCCTTCTTCAGTTGCTCTTAGTATGCTATAAAATGAGATCAAGTAGATTCGAGCCGTAATGTGACGATGGTTCTAAAGAGACTCTTTTATAGGTAATAAGATTAAGTGTACTCATTGTCTAAATTGATTGTCAAATCAGAATCACCGATTTTGGATTCTTGATCCTGGCTTAGTACCAAAAGTGTGTACCACAAGTGCTATTAAAGCATCTTTATCAAATCAAGTGGCATTTTTCCTTAATTCTTAGAGTATTAAGGTATTTTCTTTTAATACCACATCTACAAATACACAAAAGTATAATTTTAGGAAATACCTTTTGCTACACACTCGTGGCTTTTAGCCACTTTCATCAAATGCATGTGGTATTTTTTTAATTAATTAGTTCTCGAACGGTGGTTATAATACATCTAGATAAAATAACTCGTTTTCAAAGTAATTTTTATTTTGAAGTATTCATTTTAATAAGAAATCTTAATTATCAAAATTTAAACAATTAAAAATAAAATTTTTTAATTATTTAAAAAATAATTTTGAGTTTCTTCACCTTTTCTTTGGAAGCAAAAACCCTGGAAAATAAAATAAAATAAAAAATTTTTTTTAAGCCTGCAATTATATTGAAGTAGTAATAAATGAAATTAGTCAAATTCAAGTTGTAATAAACATCGATAAGTATATTACTTTTTAATATTAAGTGCGGGTTTTACCTATATTTAAAAGTGCCACATCACCAGTGCAATATCTATCAATATTATGCAACCCTTAATGTGTATTAGTGTGTTCGACGAGTTCGGTTGGGGTGGTGCTTAAAAAGAAAAATATTTCGGTTAATCAAAAGTTAAATAGAGTACAAAAATGAAAATAAACTAAGTTTGAGTTCGCTTATGAAGAAAAAAAAATAGTGTTTTTAAACAAAAGTGCTTCATAGCTTCCCCCTCTCCCTCTATTTCTCTTTAATTACCACTGTGTTTTAGGTTCATGAACATGCTGATAAGTATCTGTGACGGGAATGTCAGACAATGAAGGATAAAATCAAGAAGAGCCGCATTCGAGTGTTTCAGCAAAACGCTAAAACAAGACCACTACCACCACCACCACCACCTACCACCTACCACCTACCACCTACCACCTACCACCTACCACCTACCACCTACCACCTACCACCTACCACCTACCACCTACCACCTACCACCTACCACCTACCACCTACCACCTACCACCTACCACCTACCACCTACCACCTACCACCTACCACCTACCACCTACCACCTACCACCTACCACCTACCACCTACCACCTACCACCTACCACCTACCACCTACCACCTACCACCTACCACCTATCCCCCCCCCCCCCCCCCCCCCCCACAGAACTCTTACATTCTCTCTTGGTCCAGGACTTGCCCGAAAGAGCGTAGGGTGTCAGGAATTCGGCTTGATTTTAGAAATCCAAACCTTTTTTGAGGCATTCGAGTGCAGCTAAGGCTGAAGGGGTTTCCTCTAGAGCTGCCCTTTTTTAAATTCATGTTTGATTACTTCATTCTTTACCCAGAATAAATGATTTTCTAACAGTAAATTTGCATGAATAAGCCAATTGGGCCATGCATGTTATATTCTCGATTCTTTTCTTTACATGTTAACACAAACTATCTCTCGTGATTTGCTATTCTTCCCGCTCTCTCTCTCTCTTTCCCTCGATCCCTCGATATATTTCGATTTACACGTGCGAATATGCAAATTAAGTTCATAATCTGTTACGTCATGATCTCGCACAATGCGCGCATGGCTGGCCAAAACAATAATTAGTGTCTTTATGTGGGTTGAATTTTAAGTATTCTTGTTTGATTGTTGGTCTCCAACCATTTGCATGCTATGCCATTTGATTTACGAAATATTGTACTTTTTCAAAGTCATAGAATCAGATCTGCCAAACCTAGCTCTGACGTCAACACTTCCGTAATGCCTCTCAGCGCCAAGCTTGGCTTAAGGCTTTCTTTGGTTTTTGATTTTTTTTTTTTTCCAGGCCCAAGACTCAGTCAATGCATGCGCACCTGAAAAAGCGACACGATTATTAAGGTAAGACACCCCATTAGTGCTATATAGATGGCTGACATTTGGGGTCCCAAGGGTGGAGGGGGGGGAGGGTGATGGAAGGAAAGGTGGAGCTAGGGGTCTATACAAGGCGCCAAAACAGGAATTGACCTTTCACTTGGAACGCACTCCAGTATGAAATTCTGACCAACTAAACAAGCTCATGTTAGGGAGGGGGGGTTACCTTCATAAAACAGGTTATATATGTATATGTATATGTATATGTATATGTATATGTATATGTATATGTATATGTATATGTATATGTATATGTATATGTATATGTATATGTATATGTATATGTATATGTATATGTATCTGTCTATGTCTCTGTCTCTGTCTCATGTCTATGTCTATGTATATGTATATGTATATGTATATGTATATGTATATGTATATGTATATGTATATGTATATGTATATGTATATGTATATGTATATGTATATGTATATGTATATGTATATGTATATGTATATGTATATGTATATGTATATGTATATGTATATGTATATGTATATGTATATGTATATGTATATGTATATGTATATATGTATATGTATATGTATATGTATATGTATATGTATATGTATATGTATATGTATATGTATATGTATATGTATATGTATATGTATATGTATATGTATATGTATATGTATATGTATATGTATATGTATATGTATATGTATATGTATATGTATATGTATATGTATATGTATATGTATATGTATATGTATATGTATATGTATATGTATATGTATATGTATATGTATATGTATATGTATATGTATATGTATATGTATATGTATATGTATATGTATATGTATATGTATATGTATATGTATATGTATATGTATATGTATATGTATATGTATATGTATATGTATATGTATATGTATATGTATATGTATATGTATATGTATATGTATATGTATATGTATATGTATATGTATATGTCTATGTATATGTATATGTATATGTATATGATATGTATATGTATATGTATATGTATATGTATATGTATATGTATATGTATATGTATATGTATATGTATATGTATATGTATATGTATATGTATATGTATATGTATATGTATATGTATATGTATATGTATATGTATATGTATATGTATATGTATATGTATATGTATATGTATATGTATATGTATATGTATATGTATATGTATATGTATATGTATATGTATATGTATATGTATATGTATATGTATATGTATATGTATATGTATATGTATATGTATATGTATATGTATATGTATATGTATATGTATATGTATATTATATGTAATGTATATGTTATGTAACTGTATATGTATATGTATATTTATGTATATGTATATGTATATGTATATGTATATGTATATGTATATGTATATGTATATGTATATGTATATGTATATGTATATGTATATGTATGTATACAGCGATAAGCAAAAATTCTGATCCAACCAAGTATATAGTATATAACTATATCGGGTGCATTATGGGTAATCCACTCGCGGGTTTAAAGCGTGATTAAAAGTACTACAGCGTTGGCTGGCGTGTTGTTTAAGATGAAGTTACCTTTCAAAACAAACTCCGCTTTTTCCAACCAGAAAAAGAATTTTCACCCTGCTTAGGACTCGACAGTCGGTGTTATTTTCAATACAAACCCCTGCTTATTTTAAGCAATTTTGATTAATACAAACGGCTTTAATGCAATGATGATTAATATTCAAACTTTCACTCTCGTGAGTGAACTTGTTTTGCATAAAATTGCAAAGCTTATAATAGCTTGAGCCAAAAGAAAGAGAGAAAAATAAAAGAAGTAACCACAAAGAATCACCAAGTTATCAGAGGAGAAGTGGAAGAATAGGCCTCTCTCTTAAGTAAGAATAACCTCTGTTTATCTAGAAATTATATTGAGCCTGTTCATCAACTGCGATTTGACTGAGTTGACGCTCAATAACAATAACACGGTAGGATCCCCCCCTTCAGCAGCAAAAAATGATGCTTTTTTATATCGTTTTCCGTTGTGTTGACGGAAGAAACTCAATTAGCTCCACCCCCCCCCCCCCCCTAAAATTTTGGCTGCCTTTGCCTAGTACTACTTTTAATCAAGTATATAGTATAGAACTATATCTAGTTATATACTTGAAATGTTATAAATTTGAATGCTACTACTTATTAATATAACATGATTACTTATTAGTGGACTTACTTGTAATGTTCGAACTTGTAGTTGTTTTAGTTGTCGAAGCTCCTATATCAATAATAAAAGAAATAGAATAAGCTACACAGTTATAATGTGCGTTTATTCAGACTGCTGATCTCTTTCTCTCTCTCTCTCTCTCTCCCTCTCTCTCTCTCTCTCTCTCTCTCTCTCTCTCTCTCTCTCTCTCTCTCTCTCTCTCTTTCTCTCTCTCTCTCTTTTCTACCGTATAGCTGTCACTGACTCCAGCCTGCCAAATTGTTAAATTATTTATGCAATACTAACAAAATTAAGGGACTGATGCAAATACACCTATTTTTTCACTATTCATCCGGAATAAAGAAGAGTAAAATATTATAAAGGTGAAGAGTAAAGACTAAGATGAAAAAAAGAAACTCATGTCCATTAAAATGATATAAAATGACAATATTAAGATTTAATTTTGTAGAAATAGAACATTCTAAATACGACAACTATAGTTTTTCAATACGCTTGCATGTAGTATTGAAATGAATATGATATTGTATGTATATGATAACCGTATATCAGTAGTCCAGTTTTTTACTTATGCTGAAGCTATCAAAGCCTTACTTGTAATGTTCGGAGCAGCAGCTGTAGTGACTGGGGTTGGAGAAGGTCCTTCTGTTGTTGTTACTGAAAACGTAATAATTAAAAATATATCGCGCGGGATCCATGTGGTTTCACCAGGTCTGGGTTAAACTCAAGTTGGTTTACCTTCTATCTCCAACGTTAAGTGGATTCAGAGTGCGTAAAAGCTGTGTAGGTTCGCCTATATTATATAGCCAAACAATGAAACCTGATTTCCTAGTTTACATTTTGTGGTTAAATAAGTTTATGCATCACTACATGGGGCTAGGTTTTGATTAAAACAGATCGTGTTGGTTGATATCGATGGCCCATAACCATCTGTAGTATTATGAACTATCTATCAATTTATTATCATTATTATTGAGAACAAAGTTATGAAGTTGCCTAACAATATAACAACATTTCGTGTTGTTGTCGAAATACTACAAAGACTACATTATGCTTCGTAATATTGAACCCAGGCGTTGATGTTTGCTGTGAAGTCAGTGATCATCCAGGTTAGTGTCGCGGTGAGTGGGGGGGGGGGGGGGATACCACTCCAACTTTACATACTCTACCCCAGACTAAAACTAAGAACTGTACACCTTTACTAACATTTTTATTGTTTTTGTGTGGGCAGAAAGCGTTGCCTATTCACCAGACAAAAACGACCCAATCCTAATCCTATCCCAGACTAAAATGATACCCTACCCCAGACACAAAAGCCAAAAAACCATACCCTATAGAGCTTTCGCTCAGGTTGTCCAGAGGTAAGTCACCAACAACAACAGTCTTTCTCAACACAACACTCACCCTGTCGATAACACTTCACAACAAATATGTATAAGATGTATATCGTATTATTTTCCTAAATGAGAATACGTTACATGTGGATTAGGGAATTAGAAGTTAGGAATCGTAAGTTTATATGAAATAAATAAGCTATGTTACTCCCAAAAAAGTGCATGGCTTACCTTTCTTCTTCTCTGCAACCATTAGGCTAACATGATATGGTTGAACTACTGACACATCGGCACTGATGCTTGCAATGTATTTATTAGTGTCATTGACAGTAAGGTTCTTCAACACAAACCAAGCACGACCTATTGTCAAGTTTCCAATAAATCCTACTCTTCTTTTCAACGTGTCGCCAATATCTTCGTTAAGGTGCACTTTTCCATTATGTGAATTAACGCTGATAAACTGAGGATCGGGGATGTTGCCCTTTCCTATTCCCCAACTAGCAGTAAGGATTACTTTTTGATCCGTTGTGTTCCACATAAACAAGGCATCTTCTCCAATAAAACCATTGATATGTATTGGACCCTTTATGGCGTATACTATGCCAAAAAAGAAGAAAAATATAAGGTATTGATGTATGTTTGCTCTTATATGGTATCATTGAACTGCTGTCTACAATAACAGAGGAGCTCCCCACCATAGGTATAGAATATGGTAAACTATGCAACTCAGTTTTCCTGGTCATCGCATGGGAACCCTGTCCGTAACTCTAAAAGTGTCGTCCGCCAGGTGTACATTGCGTTTCTGATTGATCGAGCTTTCAAATCACGTCACTTGGACCATGACGAGTTTTATTAAATTAATCATCTTTTTATGCAAATTAAAATTGTAAAAACGAAACAAAAAAAAAAACATGGAAGAAATCATGGAAGAAAAGACTTCGACACAGGGTGAAGATAGAGGTTAGGACATTTTCTATTTTGTTTTATTTAGTGTAAATAGAATAGCTACAACATTACCGGAAAACGAGCAACAAGCTAGCATGATGAACGAGAAAAAAATATATACTTGTTGTGTTATCGTAGTAAGAGTACCTCGTAGTTCTTACATAATTTAAAGTTGTCATTTGAAGAAAAAAATACTGTGTTTAGTAGGATAAGTATATATCAGTGAGGGAACTTTTCGAATTCTACAAATTTAAAAAATCCAAGAGATGTGTGACAAAGTTTAAAGCTATATAACATTGCTGAAATTACCGGCAAACGAGCAACAACGAACTAGAATGACAAACGAGCGAAAAAAGTGTACTTGTTTTGTTACTATGGCAAAAATACTTTCATTTTGTCTTTCGTTCAATAATTATATATCTTTCTACAGATAATTTATTCAAATATTGAATCACACCAAAATTCAACTGTTTATTGAGCTTTTCGAGCTAGTATGATTATAAAAATGAGCTTAATTTGTTGTGGTTGAGAGATATGTTATAGTATGAAGACCTTAAGGTGGAAACAAACTAATTCAGAGCGAATGTTGGACAATTTTATTCTCGCTCGCTTCGCAAAACTATTGCGTCAATTTAACTGTATTTTTCATATAATGTGCTTGGATTATCCTAGATTTTAACCGTGTATTTTATTTTAAGATTTTTTTAATGTTTAGCCTATTACGGCCGAAAATCAAACAGTGCTATTTTTAGTTTTTGACTTTTTTCTCCTCATCTCCAGGTACGATTTTTCTGAAATTTTCAGAATCTTATCATCTAGTACCATTGCAGCCTGTGTATAAATGTGACGGTGCCCACTATAGAACGATCTCTCGGGCTCTGTTATGCGTCGGTATGTCTCATGCGGGGTTGCGTCTATAGCGCCCACTGCGTTTGGGAATTCTGGCCAATTTCCCCTGATATTGGCCCATTCATTTACATTTAACCAGCGAATTTGAACCTCCACATCTCTGGTATGACTCTGTATGTATTTCCCACAACAGTTGATGGGTCGGTATCGAACCACAGAGCTAGACTTTCCACATGCAGACATTTGCGTAGCCACAGTAAGGCTGGTAGAACTTGATTTGTGATGTTGAGTTGTAATCCATCCCTTGTTTAACGGAATAGAGCTTGAGAAACATCTGCTACCAGCTGCAGAAATGACTGTGGGGTTTCACCCGTATTTCTCCAAAACAACCAAGGCTGTCTTTGTATTAGAGAGAACACATCCCAGCAGCAGTTAGGCGGACTCGCGAAGCGCCGGCATTGCCAAAAATCACAAGTCGAAAAACACCAGGGGGGGGGTGTGGGTTTTTGGAGGTCGGTAACCCGCGGAACAGGGGGTCTTGCGCGATCCGCCGGCAGCGCGAAAGGTGCCTAACTGCTGCTCTGTTGGGGTCGCAAATGGAGGGAAAGATATTTGTCGGATATACGATGCATGAATGTAAGAAGTTCACCAATGACTTTTGCATAATTTGTCTAAGACCTAGAGTCGTCATACCCAAGCCAGAACCCTTTTGGTGTTGTGGTAAAAAAATGCAGATAGAGGAGGATACGTCAGCACAGTGTTACGAGTGTGGTAAGAATATTCGTAACGCGGTGCCAAATGTTACCAAAGAACAGTATTACGCCAATGGAGGTCGCACGAAAACGCCATATAAGAGGTTGAAATACTTCAGGGACTGGATGAGTCATATCCAAGGCTTACATCCGGTATATTTAGACACGCAGAAAATCATAGACCACTTAGAAGAGCCAACCCCACAAAGTCTACGAAAGACATTGAAAAAATTAAAGCTAGGGAAATATTACAAAGCCATTCCCTATCTTTTGTCTGAAATTACCGGTAGGCGTATTCCTCATGTCCCAGATATGCAAAGGGCCGAGTGGTTATTCTGTCGGCTGGATAAGGATATTCCTTATTACCCCGACGTAATTTACGAAATATTTTACAAAATAGACCCCAACCACCCCCTATTAGAATGGATTCCGAGAAGATGAAATGTGCAGTCGAAATCCCCCTACGTTCTTTTCAAAGCAGATGTCTACTGAGCGAGTTTTCTTTGGAGCTCCTCTTTTGCCTTCTGGTAGATCTGTTTGCGAGATTCCTCGGAAAGATCTTTCACGATGGTTTTTTTATTACCCGACTTTAGCTCCCCGTATTTCTTTTCCTCCGCGAGGATCAAAGAAAACTCCGTGTCGTCTATGCGGCGGTCCCGCAGAGCCTTGGAGACTAAGTCGGCGATGGTGTTAGCCTTTGCTCTTGCTAGGGCTATATGAGTGTCGTGCTTGGATATCTTACCGGACAATTGCTTTATAATGCCTGTCGTAACAGCGGAAACAATGCCGCAGACAGCTCCAACGCTTGCCAAAGGAACGCCAACGACTATTCCAGGCCCGGTAAGTGAGGTAGCAACGCCGGTGCCTGTTAACGCCACGGACATGGAGCCGGAAGTTATCGCTATTTTATGTAGCATGCTTCGGGCTCTAGCATACTTTTTCCTGACCTCCTCATAGTGTTTCGTTTGACCCTCTAAGTAAGCGAGGATTAGATTTGCCTTATTCAAGCGGAAGTTCTCGGCGTTTAATTCGTTAGGTCCCTCCCTAGGTAAATCAGGATAAAGTGGAGGTGCTGATGGTATAACATCCATTATATATACTAATGTACGACGCCTTTGGGAATAACATAGAGGAGCAGCCACATCATGACAACAGGGATTACTGGAATTGGAGAGCATTTAGGAAGATGTTTCCGCACGCGGATGCTAGTAAGTTCGAAAGGAGGCCTGATGGGATTTACTTCAACGGCTCCAGGATGTACAGCAACGAGGATTTGAAGCCTACGCTGGTTAATCAAATAGACGATCAACTGAAGCATTTGCCAATGCGTAAGCCAACGCCAGCGCCAACGCATGTTGAACCCGGTTGGTCAAAGGAATTATTGCTGGGTACCAGTACTTATCCAATACCCGCGGTTCCATTTGACAAGCAGCCAAGCTTGGACCTAACGCTGAACATGCGGATCTCTAACAAGCATTCCTTTCCGTTAAAGGTGCGAGATATCTTCAAAAACGTGCCCATTAATCATACCACCGCTAAGGAATCTCATGAATGGTTAAGTGGTCCTAACATGCGTTATTGGCCGCAGCAGTTGAACTTTGCAGTTTGGTGTGCCACTAGCGGCTGTGGTGTAAGTGCAAACTTGATGAAGGAGTCGATATTTATGTTTCATTTTCACTTTACCGTTCGAAGAATACTACATGAAATGGGTGTTATTGCGCTGCCGGGAGATGCCGCGTTTTATCCAAGAGATAATAAATACAGCGTGCCGGCTCATAACAGACTTTGTAAGGAGTTTGGCGTTGTAGGGAAGGATTTCCGATGCACTGCCGGCGCTAACAATGGTCTGGGACATATTTGGGCTTATTGGGGGATTGGTGGACATGTGCTAAGCGATAAAGAAGTTCATTCGCTGCAGTTGCGATGGAACACTGGGTATCATAAGGAAACTCACGACAGTAGCACCTTCTTCGAACCAAATGCTAAGACCACTAAGGAAGTCAGAGACGGACCTCTGTTCAAAGACGAGGGTGGTAAGTATGCAGGGGCTAACCCGCTGATTATCAAGATTACCAACGACGAGCAAACGAAGCAATATCTTAATTTCATACCCCCAGAAGGTAAAGGGTTAACCAAAGCCGGCCTTGCCCGTTTAAACCGCAGCATAGAAGCTTACGTGTATTCTATCCTTGGAGCTCAGGTAAATACCCGATCAAGCATAGTGGGGAATACCGGCGCCGCAGAAGAGACGCGAGCCGAAGCCTTGATCTTATTCGAAAGTTCAATCTTGGAGGGCGACATTAGCAAGGGCGTACAGCGTTACCAACTAGCTATACAAAATTCTAAGGCAAGGTTGGACTATGCAGTAGCCCCGGGTTGTTGGTTAATGCCTAGTAATTTATCTATAAATACTGGTTCTGTAGTAGGATACAACAACAAACTTCAACGAGCTACTAAGGGTATGAAGTTTGGGGTGAACGACGTGAACTCTGACACTATTAGAAGGCACTTTGTTGAACAGCCTAAAAAAGTGCACCATACGCAACCACCTAAGAAAGTGCAGCTAACAAAAGAAGTATACCGAGCGCCTAAAAAAGAAGAGGAATATGACCATAACTTACTAAAAGCCGGCTTAGCCGCCGCAGGCGTTGGTCTGAGTTATTATATATGGCGATGAACTACCCCTACGTAGCTGGAGTAGATTGTGTCTATACGACTTACACAGGCGAGAAAAAATACACCCAGAGCTCTTGGGTTGATGTCACGGGCATGTCCGTGAATTTGAACTACTCGGGAAAGAAGTTAATCCTTTGTAGCATTTGCATTGGCACGACCGGCCATGCCAACGTGGGCTTTAGGTTTTTGGATGAGAATGGCATACTGCAGCCTATGCGCGCGAAGACGAACAACAGGGAGCCTGCGCATTTCTCCGTAGAGCCGCCACCGAATAGCCCCGAGAATCTTACGACTTGGACTTTTCATATGGTCAGTAACTGTCATGGGAAGGTAAAGCTACAAATAAGAGTAGACGACTCAGGGAGCGTTTGCGTGAATAGCATAGAAAATCAAAGAGATACGGCTTATAACCATTTAACCATTAGCACTTTGACAGTGCTTAGTCTTTAAATATATGAATCCACATCAGAGGGAAACCCACCATGTTTATTACTTAACAGATAAGACTCTTGAGCATCGCGGCTGGCGTGATATTGGAATGTGGGTTGAAGTTGGAGGTCTTGCACTGATCATTTGTAGTATTAACTTTTCCCCAGCGTATCAATCTAATATGGGACTTAGATTAATAGATGAGAATAATGAGCCTTTGGCACCCTTTAGGATATCGGCTAATAATCGAGAGCCTTCTCATTTCTCGGCGCAACCATATCGATATAGTTCCGAGGCGTTTTACGTGTTGACGTTTCAAATGGTGGTTAATTGTGAGTACGCTAAGCTACAACTTTTCCCAGATAGTAGGCTTAGCACCCGCACGGTTTTCATAAATAGTTTACCTAACGACCCCAATGAAACTTGGCATCATAAAACCATTTCTACTATAACAGCCATACCACTAGTTCCGCATTATCAAGGCGGTGCGAATACTATCTTTACATATCCCCAGTCGAGGATGCCTCGTGCGTCTGACGACGACGATAAGCCCGACATAACATACAAGGATAAGATTAACCCTTCATCTTCTTCAGGAGGACCACCCCAATAGCTACTACGAGGATCCAAATGTTATTCCCCACGAACTTTAGCAGTTCTCCGCCGGCCCTAAGCGCCAAGGAAACAACCGAACCCAGCAGCCCAGGAAGACCGGCTGCCATCTTTTTTCCCAAGTCCGTTAGTCCACTGCCTAATTTCTTTACCTGTGCGCCTGTAGCCTTAAGCGCGGACAAGATCACGCCTACTACGCTCGAAATAGCAACCGCAAATGCCAGTGGAACGCCATACTTCACCAAAGCTCTTTTTACCTTTTCCTTGGTGGTAAGCCCCAGCTCCTTTTTCATACCTTCTATTTGCGTTTGTAATTCCGCCAGTCTTTCCTGAAGGGTTTCTACTTCCTTTTGGGCTGCCTCCCTTTCTTCTTCAGGGCGAGTTTGATCTTCGATTATTACTCGCTGTCGATCTATTTCGTACTCCAAGTCTTCGACGGCCTGTTGAAGTTGCCATATTTGTTCCTCCGCCACTGCCTTGTCCACCATCAATTGCCTTTCTCTGTCAACAGACTCCATTAATTATTGTCCTAAGCGCTGTAGTTCCGTGTCTTTTCCCGCCGATTCATTCAAAGCAGCCCTTAGCTGATTCCTTGCGTCGCTTTTTTCGTCCAACGCCTTAGAAAGTCTATTCCTAAAGTCTACGATTTCGTCTGCATGGCTTTTAGTAGTTAGTTTATTTTGTTTCATGAATTCGTCTTCCAATTCTTCTATACGTTCATGTAATGCTTGGTTTTCCTCTTGGACGGCTTCGAAGCGACTAGTAAGACCGCCTTCTTCCTTGGTTACGTAGTCGAGTTGTCGCGCAAGGTCATCGATGGTTATGTTATTTTCCTGTATTTCCTTCTTAAGTGCTTCCCCTTCAGCCCTTATTTTCTCTAAGTATCTCATTAAGCCTCCAGTCGCGTCGCTATCTTTTGGAAGTTCTTCAAGTTGTTTGCTTCTTTCCTCTTCGACGGCCTCTAATTGGTTGAGTTTTTCCTGGCGCTCCTCTTGCAGTCTGATTGCGGATCTGAGGGCATCTTTGTAGCCAGGGTTCGAAATACCTCTAATAAAGGCCCTTTCAGCAACTTTTGTTTCCTTTTCTGTCAAAGTGCTTAGCATCGTCAAGTTGGGCGTTCCCAGCGCATTTGTGACTCCTTTTGGAAGCTGGTTGTTAAGCAGGCTGGAATTCTTCCTTTGATACAGGTTGTACCATTTTTTCCTACCCGATTCTCTAACTTGAACCTGCCCTTTGTCTCCTATTTGTAAGTCCAAAAGAGCCAGGTTTAGGCTTGGGTATCGCTCCCTTAGGTCCTCGATGAGGTCCGCTATTAAGTCCGACCGCACGCCAAGGGATTCCATTTGTAAGTATTCTGGAATGGGCGTGTGGGGGTTCTTAGACTTGAATTTATCTCTCAAAGAACGCATAGCATCGCGGGCCCTGACGCCATACTTGCTCAGCAATTTATCAAAAAGGCCTCGGGGGTCTACATTGTCATCAGGAAGCAGGGTTTCATATTCTTCGTCATTAATATCAACTTGACCTTCTTCGGTAAGGGGATCAAAATCCGTTCCTTCTACTTCCATTATATATGATAAGCTCAAAGTTAAATCCCAACGTATTACCTAAGCAGGTTGGCGGACTGAAAGCAGAACGCACCTTTCACCGGGTCACATTCACGCCCAGCAGCGCTAAACCTGGAGAAACGCTGTATGTGGGCGTTCCCCGCCTAACGGATAACCTAGTATTGGTTCCTGGCACCTTGGCTTTGAGGTTTGACCTAGCGGTGCAGTCTAACCCCACGGATGAAAGGATTATCGTTAACAACGTGGGTCGCAACATCGTTTCTAAGATGCGCGTAAAGTTCGCTGGGGAATCCTTGCTGGACTTAAATAAGTACGATCTGTATACCACCTACAAGGATCTATGGTTAACGGCATTTGACCGCGCGCAAAGGATAGAACAAGGAATTGGTAGTGTCATCCTACGTAAGGTCCGCACACCTACGAAAACGCAACCTACTGACGGCAGCGGAGAAACCGCAGTGGCAGACGCAAAGCGAATAAAGACCGCCTATGGTAGCAAGTATGTCATACCACTGGACTTTGAAGTAATCACGAATCACGGTGTGTATTACCCAAGACAGTTATCCGAGTTACAGTTTGAAGTAACTTTAGCAGATGCTAATAACATCATTGGTGGGCTAAGCAGTGCACTTACCACAACAACCCCATACTCTATTACCAACTTAGAGCTACAGTACGAAACGGTGTACAGCGAAGAGCTGGCCCGTAGCGCTGGCATGGAATACAGCTCCGGAAAGGCATTCCTTTACGACCACGTAGTGATGTATAAGACATTTAGCTTCTTGGATAAGACGGATGAGGTTATTAACCAAAGTATTAACCTCCCCCGAAGAAGTCTCACGGGGTTGATGCTGGTGTTTGCCAAACCCTGTGAGGCTGGTAAGCGCAACTCCGAGGCCTTTCACAACCCCAACATTACTAATGTGGGGGTCAACATAAACGGCGTTCCCAACAAAGTTTACTCCCAGGGGGATAAAGCCCGCAGACGTTTACAGAGAGGCAAAGCGTAAGTTTGGTGACCAAATTAGCCCCGAGGAATTCTTTAAGGATAAGTATGCGCTGTGGATTGACATGCGCACCATTAACGACGAAGACCTACATGGCCAGGGTTTGCGGCTGGTAAACACCCAGGATGGCATAACATTGGAGATCAAGCGCACCAAAAATGCCTCCGCGGGCGACGGTGTCGAGATAAACTGCTACATATTCGTCGTCTCAGATGCGCAGCTAAGCGTAGAAATGAATCAGCTAAAGAGCGTTGCATATTAAGGTTAAAATATTCCTTAGATATACGATGCTTCGCGTATTCGAAAACAACGACACCAAACTGCAATGCATAGTGCAAGGCGAAACTTTGTACTTCAAAGCGAAGGAGGTGGCTTTGGCGTTGGGCTATGAGCGCCCCAGAGATGCAATTAAGGATCACGTCTCTGATAAATACAAGAAAAGGTTGGATGAGCTAAGGGGGGCTCCAAATCACCGCTCCCTTGCTAACGCACAGCCACATTCCGTGTTTATATCCGAACCTGGTTTGTACGAACTGATATTTAGCTCCAAACTACCCAAAGCTGTGGAGTTTCGTGATTGGGTCTTTGAGGAAGTCCTACCCGCGCTGCGTAAGACGGGTAAATATGCAATAGACAAGCGCTTCGACGGTCCAAACAAGTTGGTATTCAAAATAGAAAATGAGTTTGACCTGCATAAAAAGGTGGTGGACTACATCCGCAAGTTTTACCCCCAAATGCTCATAGCCCCTGGTCTAGGCGAACTGCAGGATTCGGACGGCAAACGTATAAAGTGCTGGCAGAAAGGATATCAACGCGGTCAACCCGACTTAATGATCTTGAATGCGCATACGCATTACTGTGGATTCTGCATAGAGCTAAAGACTCCAAAAGGCAACGGTAGGTTATCTGAGGATCAGCAACTGCTCTTACAGAGGTATGAAGAAAACGGCTATAAGGTCCTCGTAAGCAGCGACTACGATGTCATTTGCAGGGAGATCACTGCGTATGCTGAACACCTACGAATTCCCTGCAGGTGGTGTTGTAAGGGCTTTAAAACCTCGGAGACTTTGGCAACACACTTAAAGATATTTCATAGAATATATGGACAAGGATAAATTTAACGAGTTAAAGTTTATACAAACGCACTGGAGGGATTTGCAGGTGGGGGAGATTTATGAGATAAAGAATTACGTGGTCTTTGAAGACTTGGACCGCCTGCGTTTGGTCTTAAAGAATAAAAAAAGAACATACACCCTTTGGGCGCCCGATAGGATAAGATACGCCATCGAAGGGCAGGATGTTACCCATGTTATGAGCCATGGTAAAAAGGATGGCAGGTGGGTATTTGACGTAGTCAAGTATGAGCCTGAGAGTCCTCTGCATTCGTAATGTCTGCCGCGGAGCACCAATGCGATCCTTCAAGAAATACCTTGCCGCAATGAAGGCAGGTGTATTTTTTACGCGGCGGCGTAATGCAATCAGCTGGTGGTTCGCACGTAATACAGTCCATATATTGAAAGGGTGATTAGAATGCCTCCTAAGAAGGCGGCTGCGTAGGCTAGCATATACCTTTAAAGGGGTTCTTATTTTTATTCATTATCCTTAATAATAAATGAGAATGGGGTTTGCGCAAACCCCATTCTAAAAGGGTCTCAGAATGTTGAGTATAAGGTTGTTATATTGTTAAGGACGCTTATTTGTCGAGGCAGTTGAAGATATGTTCCTCTTCTCTGATGCAACCACAACGATCGCACTCTTGCCTCCAATACTCCCTCTTAGTCCACGGAACGCCTTCTGCGCGTTCGAAAGAGGGGTAAGTACGGACTATCTTCTTATGGTAATCTATGCGATTCCTTAAGTAATCCTCTTTATGCGGGCAGCGACTCATCATATCCGCACATTGGTGGCAATCCACGCCTTCTAAGTCGTAGCTCCCAAAGAGAAATCGATAGTTGACTTCGTGTGTTTTCCGATGCGTCTGTAAACGCTGACGACTGCTTAGTATCTTATTACAGAAACTACACTGTCTGCTTTGTTCACAGACGCCCCTTTTCAGGTGCTCGGAGGTGTTAGGAAATTCCTTATTACAGCCCTTGCAAAGCCCACAAATGCGTTTGTCTTGATGTTGTCGCATCTTTTGAACGGTGCTGAATTCTTTACCACAATCCTTACAAACTTTACTAATTGGTTTCTTTGTGCAAACGCCACGACGAACGTGGTATTGTAGTCTTTGCTTGGTGCTGAACACCTTTTTACACATTGAACAGTTCATTTATACTTAAGTGTACCTTAACCACAATATAACGTATTTTTAACTTTATTGTTAACATTCTGCAGTGTCTTTTAAAACAGGTCTACGGGAGCATACAGCTGCGTTTAAAAGACACTTCAGAATGTTAAATATAAGGTTGTTATATTGTTAAGTATGTCTGCATGCTGCTTTAAAAGACACTTCAGAATGTTAAATATAAGGTTGTTATATTGTTAAGGATGTTACTTCTAAGAAAAAAGATGTCTTAGAATGTTAAAGATAAGGTTGTTAAATTGTTAAAGATATACGTATGCTGCTTTAAAAGACACTTCAGAATGTTAAAGATAAGGTTGTTAAATTGTTAAAGATATACGTATGCTGCTTTAAAAGACACTTCAGAATGTTAAAGATAAGGTTGTTAAATTGTTAAAGATATACGTATGCTGCTTTAAAAGACACTTCAGAATGTTAAAGATAAGGTTGTTAAATTGTTAAAGACTATTATCTCTTCTTTTTTCTTAAGAAAAGAAATATCCTTAGGTATATTTTCTTAAAAGAAGAAATAATAGTCCTTAACAATTTAACGACCTTATACTCGACATTCTGAAGTGTCTTTTAGAAGTAACATGCAAGACATACTTAACAATTTAACGACCTTATAGTTAACATTCTAAGGTGTCTTTTAAACAGCACACGCAGCATATCTTTAACAATTTAACGACCATACACTTAACATTCTAAGACATCTTTTAAAGCAGCATGCACATATCTTTAACAATTTAACAACCATACACTTAACATTCTAAGACATCTTTTAAAGCAGCATGCACATATCTTTAACAATTTAACAACCTTATCTTTAACATTCTAAGACATCTTTTAAATGACTCATACGTATATCTTTAACAATTTAACAACCTTATCTTTAACATTCTAAGACATCTTTTCAAGCAGCATGCACGTATCTTTAACGACTTAACAACCTTATCTTTAACATTCTAAGGTGTCTTTTAAATGACTCATACGTATATCTTTAACAATTTAACAACCTTATCTTTAACATTCTAAGACATCTTTTAAAGCAGCATGCATATGTCTTTAACAATATAACAACCTTATCTTTAACATTCTGAAGTGTCTTTTAAACAGCTCTACAGCGGATATCGCATAAAGTCCTTAATGCTTTCTTTTGCCCACGTTGCCATCGTCAAAAGCGCGCCAAACCTTTCCGCGCGCTTCAGGCTGCACATTTCATCATACAATTCCTGCACGCGCTCCCGCAGCCGATCGATCTCCTCCCTTTGCATTTCTATGGTGTCTCTTTTATCTTTTGCGTCGGCGGCAATCCTTCTTACTGCTTCCACTGGGTCCATCGTATATATAATGGATCCGAACCATATTCCCTGCAATGCTCTGATAGTAGGACCCACCGGCTGCGGAAAGACCCAGTTCGTCGTGGAGCAGCTATTAGGACCCTTTAGATACCGCTTTGACTACGTAGTGCTACTTTGTCCCACCTATGTGAATAACCGCACCTGGACGGGCATAGGAGTGAAAGATGACGACTTCTTCGTAGATATCTTAGACCCTAACGAGTTATCCAGCCATTTGAAGTTTTGGCACAAACAATTCCCTAAAGATACGCAGACACTCCTCATACTGGATGACATTGCCTGCGGGGACGACGTAAAAAGACGCACTTCCGAGCTCGTTAAACTCGCCTTCAGCGGTAGGCATGACAATATCAGCGTTTGGTTGCTTTCCCAGCAGCTTACCAGCGTCTCTAAGCCCTTCAGGGAAAACATAGGCTCCCTGGTCGTATTTTATACTCCGAGCCGTAGTGACCTGGAAACCATCTTAAGCGACTATGGGGGTGAGATATCCAAGTAACAGTTGCATGAATACATGCGGCATTTAAAGACGCACCAACATTCCAAGATGATCTTCTCTTTGAGGTTTCCGTATTCCATTAACATATATGGACATTGAGCAGCTCTTAGATGAAGTCCCCACGCAGCTAGATGAAAGTAACCTTAAGGAACAACTTAACGTCCTGGTATCTTCGGGGAAGTGCAAAGAAATGATAGGCAAGGAACTTACCCATGAGCAGGTTAATAAGTTGTCAGAAGAGGAAGTCAAAAAGTTCCATAAGAGGTATGAGGCTGCCCTTGCAAGTAAGACCACGGACGCCGTAGCAGACTCCGCTATCCGACTTGCCACCAAATTGCTTGGACTTGCGCTGCCCATAGACGACGTGGAGCAACTACAGAAGGACATTAGCGAGGACTATGTCATCGCCCAAGAACTTAAGATAACCTGCGGCTGGTTGTCTTTGAAGTGCGGTAAGTTAATGGCAGTCGCCTCTGTGGCTTTGCACGTAGCTCAGCATGTCGACTTGAAGGAACTTGCGGGCACCTTTGGTGCCTCTTGGAAGGACTTCAAGAAGGACAGAGAAGCCTTCCAGGCAGCACTTGCTGAGGTACCTGATCAAGTCGCCTCAAGTACTTAGTCAAGTCATTGTCAAGTACTTAGTCAAGTACTTAGTCAAGTCATTGTCAAGTACTTAGTCAAGTACTTAGTCAAGTCACCTCAAGTACTTAGTCAAGTTATCCTTAAGTACTTAGTCAAGTCGTCCTTAAGTCATTGTCAAGTACTTAGTCAAGTCGTTCTTAAGTCATTGTCAAGTACTTAGTCAAGTCATTGTCAAGTCATCCTTAAGTCATTCTCAAGTACTTATCAAGTCCTTCAAGTCCTTAGATATAAATGAGTGAACCAGAGTCGAAGGCAGAGCAGCCCGAGCAGAAGATTACCAAGGCTAAATCTCCAGGCAGAGTCGCTGCCGGAAAGAAGCTCGCGGAGATGAACAAGAAGAACAAAGCAAAGAAAGAGAAAGAAGAGGAATCCTTTTGGAATCCCGGCTACGTCATTGGCGCGTTAGGAGTTGCTATAGCAGCAGGCAGCCTCTACTTACAATGGCGGGCTACGAAGCCAAAAGTAAAGTGGGAGGCCGCAACATATCACGCGCCCGTGGAGGTTAGAAAAAGTAAGATCCCTGAAATGGAATAACCTTCTCGCTTTGTAATATAATGTCGACCGCGTTGTTGAAAACTGTTGAAGAAGCAGCTATTATTACTTCCATCGTTGCGGGTATTGGTTGGGTGGGTAAGAAAGTGCTCAAAGAAGACTTTACTGAAGACCCAAGCAAGAGCTTCGCTAATTTTGCTAAAATGACCGCTGCCGTAGGCGGGGCTATCATGCTAAAGGATTACCTACAGAAGGAAAAGTACCTGCCTAACATATAATCGTTAGCTTAGTCGCAGGTGGAGTTATTGTAGCTTTAGCATTCACTGGAGCTAATTATGGTGGTAGATATCTGGATAAATTAGTTAGCGGTGATAGAAACGCAGAATCTAACGCTGAGAGGAAGAGGCACGACTTAGCGCTGGAGAAATATCAGCGAGACGTGGCAGCTTGGAATAAGAAGAGACAAGCCTACAGGGATTGGTTGGACAAGAACTACCAAGACAAAATGCAGGCGGATAAGAACTTCGAAAATACAGACTACGCCTTTAAACTTTATGCGCAAGCACACCCCGACTTTAGGTTAAGAAAGCCTCAGTTCAAGAATTACTACCAGCCTTCTAAGAAACAAAAAGATAGTGAGTTGGTCTTCGTAGGAGTCGCAGGGCTGGCAGGAGGCATAGCTTTGGCGTATCTAATATAATGATCGTCTTTTTGGAAAGCGACAAGAATAACTTTACCACTTATCTGAATCCCCCCATCCGCGCGGAAAGGGTTCGGTTGGCTAGTTGCTCTTTGTACAATTCTTGGTATAATTTAGTCAATGGCTTTGTCGTCGGAACTTCCGGCACCAAGCCAAAGTTACCAGATTCCCATTACACCCCCATAACGCTGGCTAAGGAGCTAGCAAAGCATGGATATACTCTTACCACAGGATTACCCCATGAAATGAAATTCAAGAAAAATAGTGGAAGCGCTAATTTAAAGGACAGCTCATTGGTAGAACTCCTGGGCCTTACTAGTACCACGATAAATAGCGGCAGTACATATGATGTAAAATGGAAAGTCGCATCCTCTTACGAAGTCTATTGCGATTTGGCCAATAGTTACAACGATGGAGAAAAGTCTTCTCTTATGTCCAAATTCCTACCTAAGGGTAATCCATTTGACCTGGTAGAATACACTCCCATTTCTTTGAGCTATGACTTGTCTAATTTGGTAGAAAGCATAAACATCACCATTAAGGTGGACGGAGAGACGGTGGATTTTAACGGACGTAAGATCAATCTTGTTTTGGAATTCATATAATGGGCCGCGTAGAGGACAAACTCAAAAGGATTTACTATGGGCCCGAAGGCTATTGGAGAGGAGCGTCGGTTATCAAGAAACTCGCGACCGCGGCCAGGGTATCAGAAGAAACGGCTAAGAATTGGTTAAAAAAGCAAACCCTCTGGCAGGTTTATCTTCCCGTGCCTAAGTACATTCCCAGGCCCAGCTTTACCGTAAATACCCCCAATGAAGTTCATCAGGCAGATTTGCTTTTCTTACCGCACGACAAGGTAAGAAGAAAGACCTATAGATACGCTTTGACCGTAGTGGATATCGCAAGCAGATATAAGGACGCCGAACCCATAACCAGCAAGGATTCTGGGGAAGTCGCAGAAGCCCTAGGTAGGATTTATAAGCGCGTCTTGAAATGGCCTAAGCTGCTGCAAGTGGATGCGGGGACGGAGTTCATGGGCGTGGTTACTAAGACCCTGAAAGACCACAGCACTAAGATTAGGAGAGCCGAGGCAGAGTACCACAGGGGTCAGAGCATCGTCGAAAGATTCAATAAGACTCTGGCCGAGCGTCTCTTTGGATACCAGTATTGGAAAGAGCTGGAAGATCCCTCCAAACGCAACAGGGAATGGACCCAGAGGCTCCCCCAGGTCATCGTGGCTTTGAACAACGAGGCGGCCAGGACTACGGGAATGAAACCCAGGGACGCCATAAAAAAGAAACACGTGGAACACAAGTCCTACGTCAGAAGTTCGAGGGCGGTCGGACTGAAGGAAAAAAAGCTCCCCCGCGACATAGTGGTCAGATACCTCTATCAGCCGGGGGAACTCGAAGGTGGCAGTAAGAGAGCCACGGATCCTAACTGGTCTCTGGAAACGTATGAGATTTCGAAGTCCGTCACCAAGGAAGGGCAACCCGTGTTGTATTACTTAAATGGCCCAAGTCGTGGATTCGTCAAGGAAGAGCTGCTCATAGTCCCCAAAGACTCAGAGTAGTGCTAGCTGCCCTTCAAAGTAGCGCAGCACCGCGCGCCCGATTGCACTCTAGGCACGTTAACCTTACGTGGCCTCTACAATGGCCGCGCTTGTTGTTGATGCGATCCACGGAGAACTGCTGATCGTCATTTGGGTCAAACCTCCATAGTAGAGGTATGTTACACTTGGCACACCGTGCCCCTTCCTTATAGACGTCGTCCACGCATAGGTCGAACGTCATATTTTTTTCTTCGTCGTGTCTTTTGTAGCGAAGGAGTTTCTTAGCAATGTTCTCCTTTGCTACGTCCTCTGGCGTTTTATCGTAACGCAATTGCGGACCCCAAGCCCTCCGCAACTGTTTGGCATATTCTACACGGCTTACAGCGGTATATATCAAATTACTCCAACATAACCGCTGGTCTATGATCCATAAGGTTTCTTTTATGGTAAGCCCTTGCGCGCTGTGGACTGTCATACAATATCCCAAACGCCAATCTGGATGGGAGGTTATTTTTTCAACCTTTCCCATAGGCACCCAGGCTTTATCATGAGTTACCGCGTTTCGCAGTTGGACGTCGGTGCCCGGCACCCACACGTCTCTCTTCTGCATGCGGGTATCGTGGGGCTTGTAGCAAACGGGCACCAAATGGCCAGGGAATCTTTCGCGGTGTACGCTTAACAAATCTTTCTGTATTCGCGATTGTGCTGCGCGCTTGCTGCTCAACACCAAATCCTCTGGATGCCACGCGCAAAGGAAGTCCTCGTAAGACTTCGCTCGGATGCGTTTACGCAGCGTCTTGTTTTGCTCGGCATCACTGAGGCCCCGAAGTTCCGCCTTTAAGTTTCTTACTTGATCCTTGCTGCGGTAGTCGGCGTTGATTTCCTCTGCATGGTCTACCATTCCTTTTAACCATTTATGGGGCATTTCTCCGCAAATGGGAGGAGGTTGGCATGGATCTCCGGCAAATATAACTTGACACTTTCCGCGGAGGAAGTCTACAAATTCCTGCACGATTTCTAATGGCACGGTGCAAATCTCATCCCATAATATCACCGGGGGTATGTCGCGTATTGCTTCCGGCACCCACTTTTGACCGTTCCAGCGAAGGAAGCTGTGGTACGTTTGCGCGTCGTAACCCATCTCCGTCAATTCTCTTTCAAGGCGGTGTGTCGGCGTTAACACCTTCACGCGAGGAAATAATTCCAAAACCCTGGTGGTCTTACCGCTGCCTCCCGGCCCGTACAGGTACGAAAAGCGTTGGTAAGAAATGGGGTCGTCGACGGATGGCAATGGCTCCACGGTGGGGACGGTGGCACCTTTTACGTGTTCCCCGTGGTATTCCACACGTTCTCTCCAGGCTTTTATCTCTTCATCTTTTATACGCCATTGACCACTTTCCGCGAGTTCGTCCTCCGTGTAAAACTCTTGCATTTTTTCTAACACTTCGGGCTTCACATACAAAGAATCCGTGGCCACGCGTGGAACGTCCTCTTTGTCAAACCGCAACAGCATTGACAATAGATTAATATGCGCATATGCGAGCATGCTGGCGCGTAAATGGTAATATTGCGGGCGATGATCTTGGTAATAACACAACGCATTCCATTGCCGTTCCCCTTGGCCTTCTATGAAATAATTCCACTTCTCTACGGACACCATAGTTCCTTGCTCATGTGCACGTTTTACGAGGAAGCTCAACTCTCCGTCATCGGTTATCAAACGCCGCTGCATGTGCTTTTCTCCTTCTTTTGCGCCTTGGGTGAACTTTCCTATGACGATTCTGGCGGTGGGGTTATGCTCCGGAAGCCATTGCGTAAATGCAGAGTGACAAAGTATGGCTTCATGCGCTGCGTACGTGAGAAGCTCGCGCTCTTCGAGAAACTTCAGCAGGGGTATGGGAATCCATTCTTTCTCCTGCAGATGTTTCCCATACCACGCGTAAATTATTGGATGTAAGCCCTTTGCTAACTTCCACGTGGTCAACCGCACGAACCCCGTAGCTGGGGCGTCGTATTTACCTGGCAAAGACACACGAAAGAATTGTGAGTCTGGATGCCCGTAGCGGTCGTAATACTCCTTACAATCCCCGAGGCCTTTAAAACTGGCAGGGTAACAATGTTTCATGTCTAAGGAGACGTATTCGTTCTCGTCATACTCCATGTTCCACAGACCTCCATGACCATGCTCTACACAGGCTTTGGCTATGTCGGCGAATTCCTTAGGCGTGGACTTCCAGCCGTTTCTTTTCTTCGCGGCTAGAAAGTCCAAACTACGAGAGCTAAGGACCTCGTCTGAGAAGTCTTCCCCTAAGGTTTCACAGGCACTTTGAATGCGTTGGTGTTCTACTAGAGGCCTGTAAAGAGTACCATCCTGCGTCATAAACTGACTTCCTTCCGCGTCCATCAACCAAACGGAATTCTCGTGGACCAATTCTGCCAACGGCGATGCTTTATAAACCTTAGTTTCCTTCTTTTTGGGGAACCTAAGTTCTCGCCAAGCGTGTCCATTGTGTTGGTAGATGATTATGGGGGCACCTCTACCTCCATATTTTTTCGTCCCTTCGTAAATGAGACCGTCCGTGATGTCCTTCACGTGTATGCGGCGTTCTAAGGCCGTCTCTAACTTCTTGATGTTCTCAATAGAGCCTCCAGTCTTATAAGTGTCATTTTCCCATTTCCTGATGGCTTCTCTCCTCTTGGGCGTAAGCTTACCGCCACGAGAGGAATCTTCGAAGAACTCTCTTACCAACTTCCCGACACAATTACCCGGATGTCGCATTGGTCGCAACTTCTTAACATCCGGCTCCTTAATCTCGTACGCGCCGTAAATGACCACGGTAACCGGGTAAGCGACCTCATAGAAGAGCATGTCAATTCCCTCCAATGCCCCTGGTCTCGTATGCTTATTCAAGACGAACAAACTCTGCTTGCCAGACGCCCTGATGGGATTACGGCCCTTTTCTATCACCCACTCGCCGTCCAAATACTTCACGAACGTCAACTCCAAACGGTAGTCACCGTCCGGCATTCTGTTGATTATCCTTTCAGCCATCTCGTGATTCATAGTCTTGTCTGTCTTGCCCTCCATGAATGTAGCGAAGACAAAATCCGCATCTGAGTTATCCATCACCTGATTTCCCAGCCTGCGCACAGTTTCGTTTTGAATGTCGTTGACGGATGCCATGTATATCTAAAGAATATCTTTCCCTCCGTTTGCGACCCCAACAGAGCAGCAGTTAGGCACCTTTCGCGCTGCCGGCGGATCGCGCAAGACCCCCTGTTCCGCGGGTTACCGACCTCCAAAAACCCACCCCCCCCCCCCCTGGTGTTTTTCGACTTGTGATTTTTGGCAATGCCGGCGCTTCGCGAGTCCGCCTAACTGCTGCTATCCCTGCCATCAAATCCACTGCCACGGAAGCCTGGAAGAAGAGGTCTATTTCGGCTGGAAAGCAGACAGAAGTATCAAAATTGCGAGTATTTGCAAAAGCAGCACACGTATATCCTGAATCTGCATCTCACGTTCACAGTGACTACCAGTCAAACTTCTATTTTTGAATAATTAAAATCGAAGCGTGGAACTAACACCGTTATTGTAATAGTCCAGGCTGTTCGGGAGTTTTGCACTTCGGAATTTTCTGAGCATTCAGTGCCCATCGAGTGACAATTGAGTTTAGCTAGTTTACTTGATTATTTTTGATAAAAGTTTTGTCAAGATGTCACAAAAAGATTCTCTAATACAGGGAATTTCACATGGGTTAGGTAAGTAGACCATTTAAAGCCCATTTCTGGACTATTGCGACAAATTAATGTTATTATCGTTTTCAACTTATGGTTTGTAATTTTAATTATGATCACTACCAAAGCGTGCTAATGTTGGTGAAAAGGAAATTGAATTTATTTCTAAATGCTACAACGAATGTAATAGCAAAGAGTGGCCTGACATCCTACAGTACTGCAAAGAAAGGATCCTGTAGAGGCACAACTCCCTCATCATGTTGTGGCACTCTATCTGGAGAAATCACTGGCGAGTCGACTTATTACCAGAATGAAGAACATTTTAAAGAAAATGTTGTGTTCCCCGACTGAACCAATAGACTCCATGAAGTATGCAGAGAAGAAAACGTCTTCCCAGAGAAGACAAGCAATGAAGGATAAATTAATAGAGGGAGAGTATGTTGCGTTATCATCATGCGAGAGCGAGTTTGATGAAAAAGATGACTGCATTGCCGGTACGAACAAGGTATCTAAAAAGAGGAAGGTTAACAATGCAGAAACCCACGCTGCACATAAGAAAATGTGCGAAAAGGCTTTGGAAACGATGAGTAAAGTAGATGCTGTTTTAAGCAAGGTGGACAAATATCTAGATAAAAATAACTAAGCTATAAAAAAATGGAATCCAATCTTCAGTCTCGACTGTTATAGCGGGCTGGTATATCGTCACTTCTACTCAAAGACTTGTAATTTACAAACGTTGCTGATAAATGAAACTTCTATAAAAATCTTGTAACAAATTTTTGTGAGTTTTTAGAAAAGTAAATTCATATAAAACTTCTGAAAAGCCTGCGGAGATAGGCCAGCACCAGCAACAGCGAGTTTACTTCTCTAAAAACTAAAGATAGCGTTAATAGTTTTGAGCTTTTTAACGTTGAGTTCATTTACATTCCTGGAATTTATACCAGGTTCACAGAAAGCGCAATAAGAATAACATTTTGAAATTAAAACTTCTTCACTGAGATTATTTCGGTATAATTTAGCTGGCAGTACGGTACGTAGATCATTAGCATATTAGCAAACTCATTAGAATTTCTAACCCCGGTTGTTGGAAAACGTTCTAATGTCATTGTGTTTATGCAGATATTCTGCCGAACCTGTCCCGAAGTTAACATTGCAGTGGAATGTCCGAGAGCGTTGTTGTCGACCGATATTGAATTAATTATTTCTAGCGGGGTGAGCTCTTTAGGTACACCTCACTTTTAAAAAATGTTTTCTCCAAAATTTGGATAGGACGAGCTGTAGAAATTTCACTACCATTTAGATAAAGCTCTGGTCTATTGATGTAGGAAGTTTAAAGAAAAAACTTGGAGCCCTTTTGAAGAAAAAGGCGAAAATGTAATTTTTAGCAAAACTCTCATTTTTGAGGTTTACAACGACAATTGGTAAAAAAACATTTATTCAATGACTTTTTAAGCTTTGATGCTGATTTTTCGTAAGGCTCATCCTCAATACTTGGAAATAGGTATGTGAAAACTTCAAGGCAATCCATTCAATGGTAATGTTTCTAAAGCGCGATGTTTCTTATGCTTCAAATTTTGGATCGAATTTTCAAGCGGCGTCATAACTTTATTTCTACCCAAGACTTTCCATGCAACAGGCTGCAATGGTACTGGGTGATGAGATACTGAAAATTTCAGAAAAATCGTACATGGGAATGAGGAGAAAAAGGCCAAAAACTAAAAATAGCACTGTTTGATTTTCGATCATAATAGACTAAACATTAAAAAAATCTTAAAATAAAATACGCTGTTAGAATCTAGGATAATCCAAGTACATCATATGAAAAATACAATTAAATTGACGCAATAGTTTTGAGAAGGAAGCGAGGATAAAATTGTCCAACATTCGCTCTGAATTAATTTGGTTCCACCTTAAACACTTAAACACCAATTTACTGACAAAGAAAACTGCATTATTTTCTATTTTGTCTCAGTTGTTCTTGTCAAGTTTAAATTAATGTAAACTTAGTTTTTCGAAAACTTTTACGTCGTTCGTGATCTGATTTCCGTATCTTTTCACACATAAAAACAGATGAAAACTGGTAAAATAGAATCTCAAAATGTAATAGGCTTAAAATGCCTATCACCCTTCTGACAATATTCTCAGTTTTGATTCCACATGGGGTAAGATGTTGAATAACTCGAAAAAAATTCATAGTTTTGAGTGCGGCTTCTTGAAGTTATGAAGGTTTTTCCATGCCATATGCTAATGCTGTGACGTATGACGAGGCATTATAAGGTTTTTTTTTGTTCCTCGTAATTCAAAACACCGGCTTCTATGGGAAAACTAACTTGCAATCATTTATATAAGAGCAATGGGGAAAACAATGGCGTATTTCAAATTTAGTTTTTCTGTACCAGTAGTGTTTTGTACATTAAATGACTACTCCTCATACGTCACAGCATTAGCATATGGCATGGAAAAACGCTTCAAGAAATTGCACTTAAACTATATATATATATATTAGTGTTATTCAACATCTTACCCCATGTAGAATCAATAGTGTGAATATTATCAGAAGGTGATAGGCACTTTAGGTTTACAATATTATCGAAAAGTTTATATATAAAAATATTTTAATGAAGAATTAGGATAGGAAAACTATTTTTTAACTGATGATACGTTCAGGGCCTTCATTTCACAAGTTTAGTTAGTTTATAATGATTTCCTGCCAATTTTCTATCTCATGATGCTACTAAAGCATTTTTTTTTTTTTCATAGCGGTAAAAATACGTTTCATATAAGAACATGAAATTTCCTAAGTAAAACCAAACATCGTTATGTAAAAGACGTAAGTAAGCTTCTTTTTTTCTTTGCCCACCTTTTTTGACCAGTTTTCAAGTTTGTTTTAAGCTTATTGACTTTTTTTGTCCTAAAAAAATCCCATATCAAACAATCAGGGTCGTTTTCTCGGGCTTTCTGTGGTAAAAGGCCTATCAAACAACGGTCACTCTGTGGCTCTTTTCCAGTCTTTTCTTGGCAAAAAACAAAATGGCCGACTTTAAAATGTGGTTTCACTCGAATTTGTGTAAATTTTGATAAAATTTACCCCGAAAATTGGTCTTTTTGCGAGACAAACATACCTCAAACTCCAAATATGGTAAGTAGTTTCCATATATAAAATGGCTGAGCAGAAACGACACTTTTTCTAGAGCAATTGCTTGCAATTGCAAAATTTCGATTTCGATTTCGATGAAAGACATCCAAGGTAAATTTCACTTAACCTGATATTGTATTGGATTATCTGTAGTTATCTTTCGTTTTTTAAGTAAAGTTAACCAGGAATTAAAAGCTTAAAAATGTCGTCCATGGGAAACTTTGCCAAAGAATTTTCCAAGAACGAAACTAGCCCATGAGGGCGCTGCTTGTTAGTTATGTACAAAATTTCTAAGTATGAGGGTATACTTGCGCAAAGAAAACGATGTAGTGCATTTCGATTCGATTTCAATGCATTGTTTTTATAATGGGAGACGTTATCTTCATCTGTAATTTAAGGAAATTGAAAAATTTCCCCCGATTTTATTTTACTTTTAAGATTCATTCAAATTGGGCTTCCTGTGACTTCATGTATTACATGAAATAAATCCGTAGATGACAAAACATAAGGAAGGTATATAGCAAACTCATTAATTTAGTATTAAGATTGTAATGCAGGCACACAACTATCAAGTTTGTATTCAAAGCACAGCTACATAGCTTGTACCGAACTAATAAATATATTTACTTTCCAATTCTAGAACTCTGATCTAAGCACTTTCAAGGATGTTTAAAGGACACGACTGAAGCCAGGGAAACCAAAAAAGTTTCCTAGCCGTTTTCTACATATTGAACTGTAAAATATTTTTAAAACATTTTTAAACAGTTATAAAACGGAAAATGAATGAAAAGGGGAACAAATTAAGGTTGGTAAGGGATTGACGTAAATGAATATAGTATATTTGAATTTATTAATTATTTTTGCATTTTGAATTCAACTTGTAGTTATATTTCAAGCACGGAAAAGAGTGTTTCTTTCGATTTCCAAACCACCAAGAAGTGAGTTGAAAAAAGAAAGCAGACCTGAGTTTTTTTGACCGACTTCGAGGTACATGGATGGATAAAGAGTGAAACACTCTTTGAAGTAAAAACTATAACTTCTCAAATTATTGATGATTATTGTAGAAATTCATGAATAATAGCGCTTTGCGTTTTAGGTGGTTTTCAAACGTAAGAGCACTAGCTTCAGCACTTTACTTTTTCTCAAATCAATTTGAATACAAAATTAACTCTAATATTTAAAAAAATAATTAATGCTTCAATCATAGGGTGGGAACAAAAACCTTCTCTTATGGGTATTAGAAAGGGGACGATACATTTTATAAAAATACAACTTTCTAAATCCAAACTGATGGAGGATATGTAAACCTACTTCAATCGGGTCTGTATTAAATTTCTCTATTTTGCAATTAAGCCACGTAGTCAATCGATATAAAATGACGTATGAAACAAGTTATCGTAGAAATATAAGTTGAACACCGTAGTGAAAATAGAAAACTGACGTTTCGGACGTTAGTCCTTCGTCGGGGTCAATGACTCCGACGAAGGACTAACGTCCGAAACGTCAGTTTTCTATTTTCACTACGGTGTTCAACTTATATTTCTACGATAACTTGTTTCATTAGGAACACCGACTCAGTCCACGCTAGTGTTCACTAGCTATCATCTAAAATGACGTATTTTGATATGCTTCTATACACATGTTGCTTAGTCTAGGATTTAAGCAAAGCTTGGAAGAAAGCCAGTCATTTATGAGAGTAGTATAGGGAATGGGGGTTCCAGCGCAATCTCAACACGGGCAAGACCCGTGTCAAAAATCCACCTACGGAAACAACCCACTCCAAGTGTGGTTGGGGGCAACAGCGCAAATATGTTAGTCTATATATGGAGTGCGAAGAATGTAAAGAGTTTGTTTATGATTTCTGTGTAAAGTGCTTGAAACCCAAGTTTGTACCTACTAAACCAAATAAGTATATTTGTTGTGACAAGAAAATGCAAATAGAAGACGACACGTCAGCACAGTGTTACGAATGTGGTAAGAATATTCGTAATGCCGTACCAAATGCTACCAAAGAGCAGTATTACGCTAATGGAGGCCGTAAGAAGACCCCATACAAAAGAATAAAATACTTCAGAGACTGGATGAGTCACATTCAAGGTCATCGGCCGGTATATTTAGACGACGAAGTAATGGAAAGAATTATGAACCACTTAGAAGAGCCAACGCCACAAAGCCTACGGAAAACGCTGAAAAAATTAAAGCTAGGGAAATATTACAAAGCTATTCCCTATCTTTTGTCTGAAATTACCGGTAACTCTATTCCTGAGGTTTCTGATATGAGCAGAGCCGAGTGGATGTTTTGTCGGCTGGATAAGGATATCCCTTATTACCCTGACGTAATCTACGAAATATTTTACAAAATTGACCCCAACCACCCCCTGTTAGGATGGATTCCAAGGCGACTGACGTAATAATATGACAGCTGCGAGGCGGGGTTTTACTTTCACGTGGCGGAAGTGGCGTGCCTAGGAAGAACAATGAGTTGTTCACGTGTAAAACAATAGACAACATTCCGATCATGCCCCTTCGCCTTAACAACCAGCAAGTTTGAAAGTAGACTCGATATTCACTTTTAAAATCGCTGGTTGTTAAGGCGCTCAGGAATGTGCCGACGTCAATGATAGCTTCAGACATTTGATTACGCATATGACCCAGACAGCCGGCGTTCAATATGTAAATAGAATCCTGTTTTGCTCTTTTCAAAGCAGATGTTTACTGAGCAAGCTTTCTTTGAAGCTCTTCTTTTGCCTCCTGGTAGATCTTTTTGCGAGATTCCTCGGAAAGATCTTTTACGACTGTTTTTTTATTCCTTATGTCCGACTTTAATTTCTCGTACTTTTCCTCTTCGGCTAAGATAAGCGAGAATTCTACGTCGTCTATCTTTCTGTCACGCAAAGCCTTTGAGACAAGGTCAGTAATTGTATTTACTTTAGCCCTTGACAGAGCTATTGTCGTGTCGTGTTTTGATATTTTGCTTGACAACTGTTTCATAATGCCCGTAGCAACAGCCGAGATAATACCACAGGCTGCCCCAACGCCGGCCAAAGGAACTCCAACGATTATTCCCGGTCCAGTAAGCGAAGTAGCAACGCCGGAGCCCGTTAACACAACAGATATGGATCCTGAAGTTATCGCAATCTTATGTAGCGTACTCCGGGCTCTGACGTACTTTTTTCTAACTTTTTCATAGTGTTTTGTCTGCCCTTCCAAGTAAGCCAGGATTAGATTTGCTTTATTCAGACGAAAGTTTTCGGCGTTTAGTTCGTTAGGTGTAGTATAGGGAACATCTGGGTACAACTTAGGTGCTGATGGTATAACATCCATTATATATACTAATGTACGACGCTTTTGGGAATGATATTGAGGAGCAGCCACATCATGACAACAGGGATTACTGGAACTGGAGGGCCTTTAGGAAGATGTTTCCGCATGCAGACCCTAGTAAGTTCGAAAGAAGACCCGATGGGATTTACTTCAACGGCTCCAGAATGTACAGCAATGAGGATTTGAAACCTACGCTGGTCGATCAGATAGACTCTCAGCTGAAGCATCCTAAGATCTTACCGCATAAGCCTAAACCCGTGCAAGGTTGGTCAAAGGAATTATTGCTTGGTACCAGTACTTATCCGATACCCGCAGTTTCATTTGATAAACACCCAAGCTTGGACCTAACGCTGAACATGCGGATTTCTAACGAGCATTCCTTTCCGTTAAAGGTGCGGGATATCTTCAAAGACGTACCCATTATTCATACCACCGCTAAGGAATCTCATGAATGGTTAAGTGGTCCTAACATGCGTTATTGGCCGCAGCAGCTGAACTTTGCGGTTTGGTGTGCCACTAGCGGCTGTGGGGTAAGCGCAAACTTGATGAAGAATTCATTATTTATGTTTCATTTTCACTTCACGGTTAGGAGAATACTACATGAGATGGGTGTTATTGCGCTGCCGGGAGATGCCACGTTTTATCCAAGAGATAATAAATACAGCGTGCCGGCTTATGACAGACTTTGTAAGGAGTTTGACGTTGTAGGGAAGGATTTCCGATGCACTGCCGGCGCTAACAATGGTCTGGGGCATATTTGGGCTTATTGGGGGATTGGTGGACACGAGCTAAGTGATAAGGAAGTTCATGCGTTGAATCTACGATGGAACACTGGGTATCACAAAGAAACTCACGACAGTAGCACCTTCTTTGAACCAAACGCTAAGACTACTAAGGAAGTCAGAGACGGACCTCTGTTCAAAGACGAGGGTGGTAAGTATGCAGGGGCTAATCCACTGATTATCAAAATTACCAACGACGAGCAAACAAAGCAATATCTTAATTTCATACCCCCAGAAGGTAAAGGACTAACCAAAGCCGGCCTTGCCCGTTTAAACCGCAGCATAGAAGCTTACGTGTATTCTATCCTTGGAGCTCAGGTAAACACCCGATCAAGTATAATCGGAAATACCGGCGCCGCAGAAGAGACGCGAGCCGAAGCCTTGATCTTATTTGAAAGTTCAATCTTGGAGGGCGACATTAGCAAGGGCGTACAGCGTTACCAACTAGCTATACAAAATTCTAAGGCGAGGTTGGACTATGCAGTAGCCCCGGGTTGTTGGTTAATGCCTAGTAATTTATCTATAAATACTGGTTCTGTAGTAGGATACAACAACAAACTTCAACGAGCTACTAAGGATATGAAGTTTGGGGTGAACGACGTGAACTCTGACACTCTTAGGAACATTCCCCATTTCGTGGAGAAGCCAAAGAAGGAGCACGTAGAAAAGCCCACACCAAAGAACGTAAAGAAGAAGGTCCTACCTGCGATACCTGAGGAATATGACCATAACTTACTAAAAGCCGGCTTAGCCGCCGCGGGCGTTGGTCTGAGTTATTGTATATGGCGATGAACAACCCCTACGTAGCTGGAGTAGATTGTGTTTATACGACTTACACAGGCGAGAAAAAATACACCCAAGCATCTTGGGTTGATGTCACGGGCATGTCCGTGAATTTGAACTACTCAGGAAAGAAGTTGATAATATGCAGTATTTGCATTGGTGCGAGTAGTCATGCCAACGTGGGCTTTAGGTTCCTGGATGATAATGGCATACTACAGCCTATGCGAGCGAAGACAAACAACAGGGAGCCTACGCATTTCTCCGTAGAGCCGCCAGCGAATAGCACCGAGAATTTATCGGTTTGGACTTTACACATGGTTACTGATTCCCATGGGAAGGTAAAGCTGCAAATGCGTGTAGACGATACTGGGAGCGTTTGTGTGAATAGCATAGAAGATCAAAGAGATACGACTTATAATCACAAGACCATAAGCACCTTGACGGTAATAAGCCTTTAGGAAATAACCTTGTTACCTACCCCTCAAACGAAGGGAGCCTGTTTTCCTGTAATATATGAATCCACATTTAAGTGAAATGCGCTACGTTCACTATTTAGACGTGAAGGAGTACGAAGGACATGAGTGGTTCGATACGGGAATGTGGGTTAAAGTTGGCGGACCTGCGTTAGTTATTTGCACCATTTGCATTAACACGGGAATTACCGCGAACGTAGGGTTTAGACTCGTTGATGAAAATGACGAGCCTTTGCCTTCCTATCGGACTTCTTCGAACAGCAGAAGAGCGGTTCACTTTTCGATGGAGCCAAACAAAATTAGCTTAGAAGACTTAACGCCGGTCACGTTTCATATGATAGTTAATTGTGAGTATGCTAAGTTACAAATATTTCCCGATGATGCTACCAGCGATGGGTCGAAACTTAGCAACGCAAGGATAAATAGCATTGGTGTGGGTAGCAGTATTACCGACGCAGTTTGGAGTCATAAGCCTATTTCTACTATAAGCGTGCTACCGCTAATACCAAATTATCAAGGCGGTGCGAATACTATCTTTACTTATCCCCAGTCGAGGACGCCTCGGATACCCGACGACGATAAGCCACCAGTAATACACAAGGATAAGATTAACCCTTCATCTTCTTCAGGAGTACCACCCCAATAGCGACGACCAAGATCCAAATGTTATTCCCCACGAACTTCAACAGTTCACCGCCAGCCCTAAGTGCCAAGGAAACAACCGAACCCAGCAGCCCAGGCAAGCCGGCTGCCATCTTTTTTCCCAAGTCCGTTAGTCCATTGCCTAATTTCTTTACGCCCGCGCCTGTAGCCTTAAGCGCGGATAGGATAACTCCTACTACGGTGCTAATAGCGACCGCAAACGCCAGCGGAACGCCATACTTCAAAAGGGCTCTTTTTACCTTTTCCTTGGTGGTAAGCCCCAGCTCTTTTTCCAGGTTTTCCTTTTGCGCTTGTAATTCCGCAAGGCGTATTTCAAGGGCCTCCACTTCCTTTGGAGCTGCCTCCCTTTCCTCTTCGGGACGAGTCTGGTCGTTGATTATTTCTTGCTGCCGCTCTATTTGCCCCTCCAGGTCTTCGATAGCCTGATCTCTTTGCCGGATTTGCTCCTCTTTAGTGTTGATTTCGGCAACCAACTGCCGCCGTTCCTCCAAAGAGCCGGATATGGTGATATGCAAGTTTTTAGCTTCCTCTTTTGTCAGGTCTAACTCCTGTAAGGTGAGGTCGAAAGCCCTTTGGGCTTGGTCTCTATCGCGTAGGGCATTGTCTCTTTGTCCTCTAATTTCTATTATTCTTTGGGTTTTGTCATCAACTTCTCTCTTTTGAGCATCGAGAAGTAGTCGGTTTTGCCTCATGTAATATGCCTCCCTTTCTTCCAACGTTTCTTGCAGTTCCTCGACGCGTTTTTCTAACGCAACCTTTTCATTCAAGGCTGCCAACCTTTCTAACGCGCTTCGGGTAGCTAGTTGAAAGCCTCTTAATCTTGCCACGTTAACCTTGACCGAGCCATTTTCGTCGAAAAGGGGTTGCGGTTTCGTCCAGCGGTCTTTGTCAGGAAATCTCAAGTCTTGGACGCTTATGAGGACTTTGTTTCCGCGTTCTGTGAGCCTTACGTCGTCGGCCTCGAAGTGGGAATAGCGCTGCGTTAGCTCTTGCGTTGCCCACTCTACGGTTTCCCGCGCGGTTGCTCCCTGCTCACCCATGTTTCGAAGTTCTATGTACTCGGGGGCGGACTTACCCGGGTTCTTTTCGTGCCACATGCGATTCAAGGTCGCCTTGAAGCTTTTCCATCTATTACCATACTTGTTTTCTAGAGCCATGTCGTAGATTAGGGGGTCGGTTTCCGCGCCTTTAGTCCATGCGTCGTATTCTTCGACGTTAATGTCTACTTGACCTTCTTCGGTAAGGGGATCAAAATCACCTTCTACTTCCATTATATATGATAAGCTCAAAGTTAAACCCCAACGTATTACCTAAGCAGGTTGGCGGACTGAAAGCAGAACGCACCTTTCACCGGGTCACCTTTACCCCCAGCAGCGCCAAACCTGGAGAAACGCTGTACGTAGGCGTGCCCCGCCTAACGGATAACCTAGTCTTAGTTCCTGGCACCTTGGCTTTAAGGTTCGACCTAGCGGTGCAGTCAAACCCCACAGATGAAAGGATTATCGTTAACAACCTTGGTCGCAACATCGTTTCAAAGATGCGAGTAAAGTTCGCCGGGGAATCCCTCTTAGACTTAAACAACTATGACCTGTACACCACCTACAAAGATCTGTGGCTGACTGCATTCGAAAGGGCACAAAAAATAGAGCAGGGTATCGGTAGCGCAATATTACGTAAGGTTAGGACTCCCACCAAGACACAACCTACCGATTCTGGCGACGCAACTGACGTGGCAGATGCAAAGGCCATCAAGACAGCCTATGGTACTAAATACGTAATACCATTGGACTTTGAGGCTATTACCAGCCACGGGGTTTATTATCCTAGACAGTTGAGTGAGTTGCAGTTTGAAGTGACCTTAGCCAACATGGCTAACATCATTGGCGGGTTAAGCACTGCGTTGTCGGGAAGTATTCATCCATACGCCATTACCAACCTGGAATTGCAGTATGAAACCATACACTCCGAAGATCTAGCACGTAGCGCTGGCATGGAATACAGTGCTGGAAAGGCTTTCTTGTACGACCACGCGGTAATGTACAAAACCTTTAGTTTCCTGGATAAGACAGACGCGGTAATTACTCAGAGCATTAATTTACCACGTCGCAGTCTTACGGGGCTGATGTTGGTATTTATTAAGCCTTATGAAGCCGGTAAGCGCGACTCTGAAGCCTTTCATAACCCCGGCATCACCAACGTCGGGATTAGCATCAATGGAGTTCCAAATAAGGTGTATTCGCAGGGAATGAAGCCCTCAGACATCTACAGGGAAATAAAAAGAAAGTTTGGGGATCAAGTTGCACCCGGTGAGTTCTTTACCAATAAGTATGCACTGTGGATTGACATGCGAACCACCAACGACGAGGATTTACATGGGCAGGGATTGCGTCTGGTAAATACCCAGGACGGCATTACCCTGGAAATCAAGCGTGACTTAAACGCTAGCGCAGGCGACTCAGACAAGATCAACGCATACATCTTCGTGGTGTCTGACGCCCAGTTGAGCGTAGAAATGAATCAGCTAAAGAGCGTTGCGTATTGATGCGATGCGCTCCCTCATCCAAAAAAAAAAAAAAGAATGAAATATCCCTTACGTATATAATGCTTCGCGTATTTGAAAACAATGAAACTAAACTGCAATGCATAGTGCAAGGCGATAAACTTTATTTCAAAGCAAAGGAAGTGGCGGCTGCGTTGGGTTACGAGCGTCCAAAAGATGCAATTAAGGCGCATGTTTGCGATAAATACAAGGTAAAGCTTAGCGAACTTAGAGTGGAGGTGAATCGCCTCCCCTCTCATTCACAGCCTAATTCCCTGTACGTAACTGAATCTGGGTTGTATCAGTTGATATTTAGCTCTAAGATGCCAACGGCAGAGACATTCCAGGATTGGGTCTTAGAGGAAGTTCTCCCTACCCTCAGGAAAACAGGTAAATATGCAATGGACAAACGCTTTGACAGTCCTAACAAGTTGGTATTCAAAATAGAAAATGAATTTGATCTGCATAAGAAGGTCGTAAACTACATACGTCGATTCCACCCTATCCTACTGCTCGCACCAGGTCTTGGAGAACTACAGGACTCAGCTAGCAAAAGGATAGTATGTTGGCAGAAAGGGTATCAGGCGGGGCAACCCGACATCTTAGTCCTTAATGCACATAAAAAACATAATGGGTTATGCCTGGAGTTGAAGACGCCTAAGGGTAACGGCGTATTATCCTCAAAACAAGAGGCGTTACTCACACAATACGAGGCAAATGGTTACCTAACCATGGTGTGCAACGATTACGACCTTATATGCAGGGAGATCGACCATTACGCGGAAGGCATTCGTGTACCTTGTCCTTGGTGTGTTAAGGCTTTTAAGACGCAGGAGGCGTTAAGGACTCACCAAAGAATATTTCATAGATATAATGATAGTTGAACAGACACACTGGCGTAATCTGACCGTTGGTCAAACTTACAAAATAAAAAATTATGTCATGTTTGAAGATATCAACCGATTGAGGTTAATCTTGATGCATGACAATGAAGAGTGCACTTTATGGGCACCTGACTGCGTGCGGTATGTCCTTCAAGGTGAGGAATACACACACGTAAGAAGTTATGGTAAAGTGAATGGTCGATGGAAGTTTGACATCGAACGCCGCACCGACGCTAATCCATTATGTGATTAGTCATCCTCATGGGCGGTTAAGTATTGGTCTGCTATGTCGGACCTCATTTTTTCTGTCATGTAATTAGTATGGTAAATTAAGGCTCCTCCTGCGAACGCTGCGATGTAAGGTAACATCATATATTATTCATTTTTCCATGCTTTTCTTACAGCAAGGTAATGGTCTAAGGGCTTGGGTCCGTCGTACAGGCAACACCAAATATGTTGACCGCTACGTAGACAGCCACATCGGACGCAAATGCCGTCCCAGTGTTCCCTGTCTTCCCATCTCACGCCCTCGACGTCGTCAAAGCATACGAAGGTCTGGTCTATTTCCTTCTTACGTCGCGTGAGCGCCCGGGAGGTTTCGTGGGGACAACAACGTTCGGCTAAGTCTCCGTGGGTTTCACAGACGACATCTTCGAGGTGGTAACGACGACAGCGGTATTTATGCCAGTTCTCCTCGAAGTGAGGTTCATCGCAACGGCGACAACGGTCTTTGAGGCAGACTCTGTTCTCGCGGTGATATCGTAGGGCCTGTACAGTGGACAGTTCCTTACCGCAGTCACCGCAAAGGGTACTTACGGTCTTCTGACAGACTTTCTTGGAAAGATGGTATTGCAGTCGCTGCTTGCTACTAAAAGCTCTATCACATTGCACGCACTTCATTATATATACCTTATTTTTTATTGTTATTTTGTTAAATGCTGCAAAGAGGTCTCAAGTAAGGATCTATCTTTTATTGTTATTTTGTTAAGCCCCCATTAAAAGATGAGGTATCATTCTTTCTCATTGTTGAAACCAGCAAAAAGATAATCATGTTAACCATTCTTCGATCGTGATGATTTAACAAAATAACAATAAAAGATAGACCCTTACTTGAGACCTCTTTGCAGCATTTAACAAAATAACGATAAAGAAAGAAAGACCTATGCTAATTCCTCTTGCTGGGGCTTAGTAAGATCTTCTTTGCGACCTCTTACTCTTCTCGAACGTCGTCTAAAGTCCTTTGTGCTTTAGTATCCGCGGGACACCAATGTCCAACGAAGTCTTCTTCAGAGAATACCTTATTACAGTGACAGCAGCTGTGTTTCTTACGAGGCGTCGGAGGGGTAACGATGATGCAGTCAGCAGGTAGTTCGCACGTAATGCAGTCCATATATCTATGGGGGATATCGAATGAAGTCCTTAATGGACTCCTTAGCCCAGCCCGCCATTGTCAAAAGCGCGCCAAACCGTTCTGCACGCTTCAGACCACACATTTCATCGTACAATTCCTGTACGCGCTCTTTTAACCGGCCTATCTCTTCCCTTTGCATTTCTATGGTGTCTCTTTTATCCTTTGCGTCGGCGGTAATCCTTCTTACTGCTTCCACTGGTTCCATCTATATATGAACCCAGATCACATGCCTTGTAACGCTCTGATAGTAGGACCCACCGGCTGCGGAAAGACCCAATTCGTCGTGGAGCAGCTATTAGGACCCTTTAGATGCCGCTTTGACTACATAGTGCTGCTTTGTCCCACCTACGTGAATAACCGCACCTGGGAAGGCATAGGAGTGAAAGATGACGACTTCTTCGTAGATATCTTAGATCCTAACGAATTATCCAGCCATTTGAAGTTCTGGCACAAGCAATTCCCTAAAGATACACAGACTTTACTCATACTGGATGACATTGCTTGTGGGGACGACGTAAAAAGGCGCACCTCCGAATTAGTGAAGCTCGCCTTTAGCGGCAGACATGACAACATTAGCGTTTGGTTGCTTTCCCAGCAGCTTACCAGCGTCTCTAAGCCCTTTAGGGAAAACATAGGCTCTCTCGTAGTATTTTATACTCCGAGCAAGTCTGACCTGGAAACCATTTTAAGCGACTACGGCGGCGAGATAAGCAAGGAACAGCTGCACGAATACATGCGGCATTTAAAAACGCACCAACATTCCAAAATGATCTTCTCTTTGAGGTTTCCGTATGACGTTAACATATATGGACATTGAGCAGCTCATAGATGAAGTCCCCACACAGTTAGATGAAAGTAACCTCAAGGAACAACTTAACATTCTTGTGTCTTCTGGGAAGTGTAAAGAAATGATAGGTAAGGAACTTACCCATGAGCAGGTTAATAAGCTGTCGGAAGAGGAAGTCAAGAAGTTCCATAAGAGGTATGAGGCTGCCCTTGCAAGTAAGACCACGGACGCCGTAGCAGACTCCGCTATCCGACTTGCCACTAAATTGCTTGGACTTGCACTGCCCATAGACGACGTGGAGCAACTACAGAAGGACATAAGAGATGACTATGTCATATCCCAAGAACTTAAGATAACCTGTGGGTGGTTGTCTTTGAAGTGCGGTAAGTTAATGGCAGTCGCCTCTGCGGCTTTGCACGTAGCTCAGCATGTCGACTTGAAGGAGGTACTAGGTTCCTTCGGAACATCTTGGAAGGACTTCAAGAAGGACAGAGAAGTCGAAAAGGTCTTCCAGGCGGCACTTGCTGAGGTACCTAGTCAAGTACCTGCAAGTGACTTATCAAGTACTTAGTCAAGTCATTCGCGGGAATTACCCAGGTCGCCTCAAGTACCTAGTTAAGTACTTATCAATTCCTTCAAGTCCTTAGATATAAATGAGTGAAGCTGAATCGAAGGCGGAGGAAACCCCTCAAGTAGAGGAGCAACTAATCACCAAGGCTAAATCTCCAGGCAGAGTTGCTGCCGGAAAGAAGCTCGCGGAGATGAACAGGAAGAACAAAGCCAAAAAAGAAGAAAAGGTGGAGGAAGAGGAATCCTTCATTAATCCTGGGTACGTCATTGGCGCGTTAGGAGTCGCTATAGCAGCAGGCAGCCTTTACTTACAATGGCGGGCAACGAAAAAGGTAGAACCACCAACGTATCACGCACCTGTGGAGGTTAGAAAAAGTAAGATCCCTGAAATGGAGTAGATTTATCACCACGTACCGTGGCGACCTAGATGTTCCTTCTTGCTTTGTAATATAATGTCGACCGCGTTGTTGAAAACTGTTGAAGAGGCAGCTATCATTACTTCCATCGTTGCGGGTATTGGTTGGGTAGGTAAGAAAGTGCTCAAAGAAGACTTTACTGAAGACCCAAGCAAGAGCTTCGCTAACTTTGCTAAGATGACCGCTGCCGTAGGCGGGGCTATCATGGTAAAGGATTACCTACGGAAGGAAAAGTACCTACCTAATGTATAATGGTTAGCTTAGTCGCAGGTGGAGTCATTGCAGCTTTAGCATTTACAGGGGCTAATTATGGTGGTCAATATTTGGATAGATTAGTTAGAGGCGACAAAAGCGGTGCCGCCGAAAGAAAGAGACGCAACTTAGCGCTGGAGAAATATCAAAGGGACGTTGCAGCTTGGAATGAAAAAAGACAAGCTTACAGGGGTTGGTTGGATAAGAACTACCAAGACAAAATGCAGGCAGACAAGAACTTCGAAAACACAGACTACGCCTTCAAACTTTATGCGCAAGCACACCCCGACTTTAGAATGAAAAAGCCTCAGTTCAAGAATTACTACCAGCCTTCTAAGAAACAAAAAGACAATGAATTGGTCTTTGTAGGAGTCGCAGGGCTGGCCGGAGGCGTGGCTTTGGCGTATCTAATATAATGATCGTCTTTTTGGAAAGCGACAAGAATGACTTTACCACGTATTTGAATCCTCCCATCAAAGCCTGTAAGGTTCGGTTGGTTAGTTGCTCTTTGTATAATTCTTGGTATAATTTAATTAATGGCTTTGTCATCGGAACTTCCGGCACCAAACCGAAAATACCAGATTCCCATTACACCCCAATAACACTGGCTAAGGAGCTAGCGAAGCATGGATACACTCTTACCACAGGATTGCCCCATGAAATGACATTCAAGAAAAATAATGGGAGCGCCAATCTAAAGGACAGTTCATTGGTAGAACTCCTGGGCCTTACTAGTACCACGATAAATAGCGGCAGTACATATGATGTGAAATGGAAAGTCGCATCCTCTTACGAAGTCTATTGCGACTTGGTCCATAGTTACAACAATGGAGAAAAGTCTTCTCTTATGTCCAAGTTTCTGCCCCAAGGTAATCCATTTGACCCAGTGGAATACACTCCCATTTCTTTGAGCTATGACTTGTCTAATTTGGTAGAAAGCATAAACATCACCATTAAAGTGGACGGAAAGACGGTGGATTTCAACGGACGTAAGATCAATCTTGTTTTGGAATTCATATAATGGGCCGCGTAGAGGACAAACTTAAGAGGATTTACTATGGGCCGGAAGGCTATTGGAGAGGAGCGTCAGCTATCAAGAAACTCGCGACCGCGGCCAGGGTATCAGACGAAATGGCTAAGAACTGGTTGAAAAAACAAACCCTCTGGCAGGTTTATCTTCCCGTGCCTAAGTACATTCCCAGGCCCAGCTTCACCGTAAATACCCCCAATGAAGTTCATCAGGCGGATTTGCTTTTCTTGCCGCACGATAAGGTGAGAAAGAAGACCTATAGGTACGCTTTGACCGTAGTTGATATCGCAAGCAGATATAAGGACGCCGAACCTATAACCAGCAAGGATTCTGGGGAAGTCGCAGAAGCCCTAGGTAGGGTTTATAAGCGCGTCTTGAAATGGCCTAAGCTGCTGCAAGTGGATGCGGGGACGGAGTTTATGGGCGTGGTTACCAAGACCCTGAAAGACCACGACACTAAAATTAGAAGAGCTAAAGCAGAGTACCACAGGGGTCAAAGCATTGTCGAAAGATTCAATAAGACCCTGGCCGAGCGTCTCTTTGGATACCAGTATTGGAAAGAGCTGGAAGATCCCTCCAAACGCAATAGGGAATGGACTCAGAGGCTCCCCCAGGTCGTCGCAGCTTCGAACAACGAGGCGGCCAGGGCTACGGGAATGAAACCCAGGGATGCCATAAAAAAGAAACACGTGGAACACAAGTCCTTCATCAGAAGTTCGAGGGCGGTCTTCCCCCATGAAAAGAAATTAGGTAATGTCACGGTTCGATATCTCTATGAGCCGGGTGAATTAGAAGGAGGATCCAAAAGAGCTACGGATCCTAATTGGTCTTTGGAAACTTACCAGATCCGAAGTGCGATAGCTAAGAAGGGTCAGCCCATCTTGTATTATCTTCATGATGGTCCCACGCGTGGGTTCGTCAAAGAAGAACTGCTTATCGTGTGATGTCCGAATGCTATCGTATGCACTCCGTCATCACACATCCATCGCTTACCGTCAAATGCAGACAGTGACACCTTCTCCTGCGTGACGTTATGTATCTGATGACCATAGCTGCGCAGGCTGTTCATCTTATGCCGCTGTTCCTTGCGTGTTCGTAATACGTTGAGGTAGGACTCGTGCGTAATGTCCTTCTTAACCACATACTTTTTTACGCCTTTAGCTTTCTTTTCTACGCCGTCTAACTTTAGCACGCTGTACATCTTTGGTTTCAGACCCACGTATTCCACGATGGGTTTTCCTAACATTTCGTCTTTCATCTTCCCAATTACCTTCTTATTCTTCGCAGAGTAAAGGAAGTGCTCCTTCGGGTAACCGCTGGTGTCGTACTCGTCTATGTCGGGGAGGCAGTCTTTGTAAACGTCTTCCGTTTGCACTTCTAGAATTAGGGAGTCGGTGTCTGTGTACAGGAGGCGACAGCGGTCTCCGTACTTTGGCTTAAGCTTATCGTAGTAGAACTCGTACATAAGCAGCTTCGATAGATCCAGCACCGTAAAGCCTGTGTAAACGGGCTTGTTTAGTAAGAGGTTTGCCTTTTTCATGTGAATCACGTAGAAGTTCAGCATTTCTACGTATCTAACGAAGCCTGGCTGTGACACGTATGCTTCTGCTTCCTCTTTGGTGCTGACTATTTTTACGCTTACGCGCTTGCGGATGTTCTCCATTGTCTTTCCGAACACGCTGTTGTTCATCAGTTTGAAGAGATTTTTCTCGAAGTCATTTTTCGCTGCGGTACGCTTTTGCGTGTTAAAGTCAATGTAGGGGCGCATCCAGGGTTCCTGCGTGAATTTTAGGACTCTGTGGATCTTCTCTACGCGCATTCCGTGTCGCACGTAGAACTGCAGGTTGCGGTAATGTACCACATACTTCTTCTTATCCATCAGGTTCATAGTTAGTTTCCTGTACGGTTTGTAACCAGGGCACATTTGCTTTTGCAGCGGACTTAGCTGCTTAAATGGTATCTCTATCGCTTCTGGTGCTAAGGGGAACTCATTGTGTTCGTCGTGCAGGTGCTCTGGGTACTCCAGATCCACTTCTAAGACGTAACCCTTGTCTTCCTCCTTTCCTACCTGCATGTAGAAGTCTATCGGCTTCACTGGATCCCATTCGAAGTCTCTCACAGGTAGGTACTGTGACATTGCCCAACCATAAAGGTTATTCGCATCCAGGTAGTAAATGTATGTGGTTGGTTTCTCTGGGTCGTGCTCTACTAAGGGGTTGTTTGCGCGGGCGTAACGTCGGCTGGGTCCGCATACGCCGCCACGAATACCGTCTTCCATAAACCGATACATGTCGTACTCCGTTAGGAGATCCAACTGCGCATTTGTCTTCTTTAACAAAGCACTCCAGCTGAGCCCAGGAGCCGTGTAGAAATTAGCGGGATCCAATCCGTAATATTCCATAGCCATCTTTCTGAAGCTTTGGAAAACATCTGCAAGCAGCACTACGTCAGACCTTAGGTAGATGTCGTGGTAGTCACCCATGTTCTCACAGGAGTACTTTTCCCACACGTCTAACGCATGCTGGTACTCCTCATCCTTTATACCAGACTCGTTTAGGGTGCTGTAGAAGCGATCTTTGGGTGGTAGGGGTTCTTTGAATCGATCCCAGGAGTCCATGTATTCGTATGGGTAGACTCCTTTCCTTTCCGCGCCGTATTGACTGGAAATGGGAAAGTTGGTGTTATACTTTACGAGGTTTGCTAAGGAGTCCGCCATAAACTGCTGCGAATCTAAGAACTTTAGCTTACCCACAGTTACGGACATGTAGCGCTCTTTGTTGTTGGGTATGCATTTGACGTCGGAGCCGTCTGTTCCTTGTAGTAGCAAATGGGAGTCGTAACCGCGGAGGTTGTGAAAGAACACCGGAATCTCCATGTCTGGATTTACTTTGAAGTTTATATTGCATTTCCAATGAGTCGCTCCTCTGTATTTACCCGTGATGTGGCAGTGATCCCTAACCTTATCCACATAGAAATCCTCAACAAATGCTTTGTGGCAGTGAATGCAGTGCGTGGAGGGCTTTCCCGGCTTCTCACCTTTCTTAGCATACTTCCCGCATTTAAAATGAGCTTCTCCTAGATACTTTCCATCTTCATCCCACGCTTTCTTGGCTCGTCTTCCAAACTGAAGAAGCGTATGTTGACAAATGTGGCATTTTTTTGCCTTGTTAAAAGCCTCCTGGTTCTCTTTGGTAAATTCCATCTTCTTTGGACGTCTTAATTGTTCTCTAATCCCCCCCTCCTCTTCTCGCAATGCTTCTAGAAACTCATTAGCTGCGTTCTTACCTCGGTAAATCACAGGAGGGTTTGCTTTACCGTCTGATCTGACTACTATGTAACCAAAGGAGCAGATCTCGTGTAATCCTACCTTATTCGTGGCGCCACGTTTCTGCTCTTCCTTAGTTATCAACGCTTCGAAGTCTGCATATATCACGTAAGGCACTTGCATCTGCTTTTGATGGTCTGCGTATGAAAGCTCTTTGTTGGTGGGCATCTGGATCCGTTGCGCCACTTCTTCGACTCCGCGGCAGATCTCATCGTGTTTCTTTAGGGTATTTAAGGATGTAAATGACAGCAAGCAGCAGTCGCAGAAGTACTTTTTACCTTTGTGCTTAGTATGTCTGTAGAATAGTCTGCTAATGGGTTTAACCCATGAGTAGTGTCCGCCGTGGTAGAATAAATGTACGCGCTCTCCTTTACTTTTTGACAGAACTAACGGTACTATCGTCTGCTCTCTGACTCCGTAAACGTCAATTGCTAGATCGTTTATTTCCTCAAATATGGGGATGTCTATCAACTGCATGGGAAATTCCACACCATCCCACTCTAAATCATCTGTGGGATACTTACTTGTCCTACAGGGATCCTTCTCTGCTGGATACAGTGCAGACCTGATTGCCCACATAAAGCATCGATTGTCTTCATTCTTCACGTTTACAATAGCCTTCTTCCTTTCTACCCACGTTGGTAGCGGTACGTAACTCCCCCCTCGTATGGGTACGTACCTGGCTATACTTATCTCTATTCCTTCAACCTCCTCTACTGTCCAACCCGATCCTTCTTTCGTGTAGTTAGACAGCGACTCCATTATTGCTTCTAAGGCTTCACTGAGTGACCTATCCAGATTCGTGGATTCTAATATCACTAACGACTTTGATCGCAACATTGCTGTCGTCATTACCTCGTCTTTTGACAAACTTACTTCTACCATTATGCTCGCTTTCAGGGCTCCTAATTCTTCTATACCTTTTCGGAGAGTCCTTTTAACCTTCCTTTCTGACTGACGCCAAAACTGTCTAACGTCAATCTCACCGTTACCGGGTATTGGCACCGTGCTGAAGTTGCTTTGGGATTCCATCTATATAATAGGAAATATTTTATACCTAATACCAAGCACTTTTTAAGTCGTCGTAGTCGTACTCACAGTCCTGACAATGCCAAAACAATTTAACCTTAGTCTCAAACTTCTTACCACATCCACAATCATAACTGCTCATACACTTCGTCTTCATTTTCAAATGCTTTTTCAAATCCGCTTCTTTCTTAAAAGTTCTCTTACATTCTTCGCACTCCATATATAGACTAACATATTTGCGCTGTTGCCCCCAACCACACTTGGAGTGGGTTGTTTCCGTAGGTGGATTTTTGACACGGGTCTTGCCCGTGTTGAGATTGCGCTGGAACCCCCATTCCCTATACTACTTATGAGCCCTTCATGTTCCTTGAGCATTTTTGTTGCTTTCCCCTATTCATTTTTGTCATATTATGCGAAGTAGGGCGTTAGTAAGTTATTAAGAATACATACTCTTTCACTAACGATTGAGTTGAATACGTTGCATTCGATCATTTGTATCAATTCCACACAAAAAATATATTGAAAAGCATTAACAGATAATTTGGATAGGGTATATAAGACAATTCTTACCTTGTTGTTCGATTTGCATGAAAATTAAAAACAGCAAAAGGCAAAATTGTTGAAATACGAAGGCCATTGTTAAGACGAAAGGGTTTACATCATAAAAGGCTTGTCACTGGAAGGGAGAGATTGGGAACTCCTGAAACTCCCGCGCAGGCTCATAAAAATGCATGTATTAATGAAATTGCACTTTAAAAGTCTTTGGATAAATTCGGACCGTTTTCTAAGTTGAGGTTGTTATTCAAGGCTTTGGTACAAGTTTCTTTTTTTAAATGCATACGCAAACAAAGTCTTTGCTCAACTACGGAACACGTTTGACCCAATAACCTTACCACGAGGTCTCTTTGTATTTTTCTGTGAGTATATTGAAACAGAAACCTACCTGTTGAACAATTCGATTTTTATTATAGAACGCATTTTGTTGGATATGTGTCCAATTTCAATCAATTGCTATCTCCATCCCATTGGAACAGGAAGGAGTCCCTGAACACCGCACAAGGCGAAGGGGTTAGCCCAGGTTAGGGCTCTCCACAAGTTGCTCTGCAATTTTTCCGATTTCGAGCAGCTTTTTCACTTTCGAGCAACTTTGAGCAACTTTTCATTTTCTAACAACTTTCGTTCTTATTTTAACTTTTACACGAATTTAAACAAATTATCACGCCAAATAAGGACAAAAAGTGAGGGTTGTTTTACTCTAATGATTTCAATACTTGTGTTTGCAATTTGTATACTCTTGGCCTCCCTGTGGTAAACTGTTATGCATGTGGACAGCGGTTGTAAAATCTAAAATGTAAACAAAATGGCGGAAGAAGCCACATGCTCGTGATCCATGCTCGAGTAATTCTGACACAGAACAAAGCCCATTAACAATAGCAGACAATGCTGGAGCTAATTTGAGTGAGCCAACGAAAGCTAATATTGCCCGAGAAAGGAAAGTGCAGAGCAATCCTGCAGAAAAGGAGAGAAATGTCCGCGGTACAGTGGATCCAAATGTTTCTTCGTTGGACCGAGAATGAAGGAGTTCAAAGACGAGTGTCTTACTTTATATAATATTATATAGTATATTTAGTATTACTTACATATTCACTGAATTTTATGATATTAAATCATCAAATTGATGGCAAATAAGAACTTTTTATTGAGCAACTTTTGAGCAACTCTGAGATTTTTGAGCAAATTAATTTTGAGCAACTTTTGGATTTTTTGAGCAACTTTTTGGACTTTTTGGACTTAAATTAAGCAACTTCATATAGCTATAAACTTTGTCACACACCTCTTGCATTTTTTTACTTAGTGTGGAATTCAAAAAGGTCCCTCGATGATATATACTTATGGGTGTTGTTTTTTTCCAGTCAAATGACTACTTTAAAAACATGTACCTATATCTTTTTGGCTCGATCACCATGCTAGTTCATTGCTCGTTTTCCGGTAATTGTAGCTATGTTGTCTACAAATAAAACAAAATTAAAATGTCCTAACCTCTATCTTCACACTGTGTCGAAGTCTTTTCTTCTATAATTTCTTCCATGATTTTTTGCTTCGTTTTCACAATTTTACAAACAAAAAAATATTAAAAAGACGTCCAAGTGACGTATTTGAAAGCTCGACCAAGCAGAAACGCGATTTACACCGGGCGGGCGACATTCTTAGCGTTACGCACAGGGTTCCCATGCGATGTAGTCTCCCTCGCAGCCGTTTTTAGTGTCGGTCGTCACGCAACGCTCCCTCCCCACTAACGGCTGCTTGCATTTGAACTACATTCCTTTCTCATTGTTTGGCCAATCACAAGACGGTTTACATATTTAGAGAACCGTTCGCGGACTTTTTATCTGACCAATCACCGTGCAGCTTTTATTTCGCATTCTCAACTCGTTCAATATGGCGTCTGTAGAAGAAGTGTTTGAACTCGTGTCTTCAAAGTTCGGTATTCCTGACCTAAATGTGCATCAGAAGTCGGCTATCAAAACTATAGTCGGAGAGAAAAAAGATCTTTTTGTCAATATTCCAACAGGGTTTGGCAAATCTCTAATTTACCAAGCTCTGCCTCTCGTATTTGACTACAATAATACACAAGATTCTGGTCACATCGTGGTTGTTGTGTCTCCTTTAATAAGTCTAATTGACGACCAAGTCTCAGAGTTACGTAGTTTAGGAGTTAGTGCTGTGAACATAAGCTCAATGCCTTTGGACGAGAAGCTGAACTTTCTTCATCTTTCTCATGTACCAGACGTTTTGTTCTAATAGTAACTCCTTTGTTCCTGTAGATTTCATTAAGTTCTGTCTTGATCGCTTCCAAATTATCAAATGCGCGTTTGAACTTCGTAAGTCGTCCGTAGCATGCCTGCTTGCAAAGGAACAACTCGCTCGTCGCTGAATAACATTCGACGTTCACATCCAGACAGAAACTGATAACGGACGGAAAATCAAAAGAACTTTTTCCAAAAATATATATCTTTTCCTTCTTTTCAACCACTTTCGAGCAAATAAAGCACCGATCGCTTTCGAGGATTTTCTTCGGTGTTTCCTCCATTCGGGGATCAAAAAACAACGAACATTTTGACAGCTCGTACGCGGGAAACTCACCATGTTTTTACTTTCGGACCCTGTGATTGGCTCAATTGGAAACAATACGTTCGACCTCATTGGTACGATCCAAACAATGAGAAAGGAATGTAGTTCGAATGCAAGCAGCCGTTAGTGGGGAGGGAGCGTTGCGTGACGACCGACACTAAAAACGGCTGCGAAGGAGACTACATGCGATGACCACGAAATAGATAGTTTACCACATTCTATGTCTATCGTGCTATCTATGCCTTCGGCCAGCCCGGGAGCTCCGCTATAATAATATAATGCTTATGAATTTAGAACTATAATCTTTTGAATGTTAGAGACTTTTTTTTACGTTATTACCTCCAAAACTGCGGACGTCATATCGGCCAACCTCCCTCCCCCTTTCATAAAAAGGAAATTGACATGGAGCGTATTCTCTATGTAACACTAGCGTACCACCCGTTGCCCCACCCCTCAAGTTTTCTTTTGGAACCAATTAAAATATTATTGTTTCGTGCGAGATTCCTTTGGATTTGGCGGGAAAATGATACATCGCCCGGCTCACCACCTATAATTGAGACATTGCTAACTCCTGCTACGTAAATCCAATTAAGTATAGAGAACAGTAGAAAAACAACCAAACGATAATAAAAACAAACAAACAAACAAGCAAACAAACGTAGTATATACGAATTTATGAATTGAAAAACAAAAAAAAAATCAAATAATCAATCAAACAGTCAGTCAAAGAGACAGCCAGTCACTTTTTATGAATTTATTTATAGTGGACCATGATTATTTTCATGTGTATTCAATATTTAATATTATATTGATCTAGATAATGTATGAATTTATCTAATAGTAATGATAAAAGGATAAATTATACACCGTGAAAAGAACTTACTGACGTTTCGGACGCTAGTCCTTTCTCGTACTCCGACGTGAAGTTTTTTTCATCTTTTCACGGTGTATAATTTACTTTTTCATCATGATTGTTTCATTAGAAACACCGATGCAGCTCACACTAGTTTTAAGCTAGTTACCCCTTCTATAAATCTATCTGAGCAGATAAGGATGACGTCATCATCATTAACATTATTTCTTATCACAATGACAATCACATCATTTGTAAACAGAACAAACGATCATATGAATTCGGGTATACATTAACGTTTTCTACTAAATCGTTAACAGAGCGCTTTCATGTGACGTCAAAGTGGCCCTCGGAGTATCAGAACAATACATTTTTCTATCCTCTGGGAATTGAACTTTTTTTTTATACAAAAAGAGTGCAGAAAGCTTCTATTGTTGGTACATTAATATGGCTGGCCTTGTCAACGTGAGTGAAAACGCTTGATATCATGAATTCATTTTTGTTATTTCATTTGCCTAGCTTACTTGTTGATATAATAATGAACAGAAAAGACAATGATTAATCGCTTCGAGGAATCTCGCCGGTATTACTTTGCACCTAAATGTATTAGTAAAAATATAATGTGTATCATTCCATAAAAAACAGATTCATATATAGCCTCTACATGTGTCACCTGATGACTTGATTTTTGCTGCAAATCACTCTCCTATACGCGCCACGGTCTGGTATGGGTGAGGATGACTTAGTTTGAGCACAGAAGATCTATTCTGCATCGATGATCTGGCCTGGCTGCTGAAATAACA